>NW_026711894.1:0-28328 GCF_026419965.1 Kogia breviceps
GTACTCTCTACCACTGCTTATCATTCATTCATTACCTGAAATTACTGACAACCTAAAATGTCCTGCATACAATGATGAGCCCCAAGGCTACAAAAATAAATGAGAAAAGTCCTGCTCAGACAGATGTGAGACATGGGACTGGTGAAGTGGTGTTTTTCTTGTTGCTGTTTTTTATCTGAAATGAGAAGGAAGCAATGATGCAAATATGAGTCATTTTATGGAGAGAGAGGCTGAGATTCAAGAGAATATATGCCTGAGAGTGTCTACCTGCTCTGTAAAGTGGGAAGCAATGTCCATGGCTAAGACTCAGCAAGGATGTGTGGGAGACAAGGCAGGCTGTGCCTGGATGCTTGAGTAGACAGGTGAGAGTATGGGGTATTCTCCTGGGGAAAAGACAAGGACATGAACCAGAAAAAAAATAGATAAGTGAACTTGAATAATCTAGAACTTCAGAACCATGGGGATAGTGTGATTATGACAGAGCAGGAGGTGTGAGAATCTAAATAAAGCAGTAGTTTCCTATAACAAAATTGGAGAAAATTGCTCGTCATAAAGACTAAGGAACTTTTCTATGGTAAAAGAGAGAACAGCACATTGTGCAACAGGGGTTCACCAACAAGTATATACGTAATAAATATTTGCTGAATGGAAGGAAAGAAGGAATAAAGAGAGGGAGGGAAGCCGGGAGGGAGGGAAGCCGGGAGGGAGGAAGGAAGGGAGGAAAGATTTTTATACATAAAGGTAATGTGCTGATTACCAATAGCCCTGTGCTAAGCCACTCTGTTAAGATTTAAGGCTGTTTCCTATACATTGAGAAGGAAATGTATGTGCATTTTAGCAGGGATTTGAGAGTCACACTACCTACTAAATAAAAATAGAAAGAAAAAATAAAAGGGAAATGACAGACTATGAAAGACAGAGTTTGCGGAGAGCTGTGATGTCATTTCAGAGAGCTCAGTACAGGTAACATCAAAATCATTAATGTGTCATTGTAAAACTTTCTATCTCTTTTCTACTTGAGCTCAAGTCTTTATAAATGGGTCAATAATTTATGCCAGCATTTCAAAGGAAAGTTTAATTTAAGAAAAAACCATGACTAGGTGATGTGTCATTAAGTACATTAGAAAGTAATGATTAAACTAAAATAAGCAATGAAGACAGTAGACAAAAATATCTGTAATATTAATCATAAAACAATGATATTTTGCCAAAAATATATATTTTACCTTAATGTATTTTGGTAATTATGGGTAAGAATTTAAAATAACTCTATAGTTCTACAGACAAAAGCTGGATTTTAATATTAAAGTTTTAGAAAGTCAAGAAAAATAAGACATTTGAATTGAAATACAAAATTTTAGTCTTCTAAAGTAGCTGTTTGCTTGAATGGAACAGTTTATGAAATGGAAATGGAGATCAAGTTTTATTCTGGTGCTATATTTTTATGGAACCCTGTATTTCCTACCACACATCCCTAAGGAAAAGCTGAACTTCATTCATCCCAGTGAATAAATGGCAGATGAATAGGCTGAAGTAAAATGTTTACATATCAACAAGGAATAAACCATTGTGTAATAAAGTAAGGATCCATAATCTATGGCCAGCATAGGAAAGGTGATATATTGGGGAAAGATCCATTTATTCACAAAGTGGCTGAGTATATTAGTAAAGTGAGTTTTCAGAAAACATAACCTTAAAAAAATTCTGTTCTAATTTTGCTAAGTTTGCTAGGCATTTAATGTAAAAATGAGTCCATGTCACCTCAAACTAGGGTGACCAAACATTTGCCAGGGACTCAGTGGATTCCCATAATGCTGGACTTTTTTATTTTTAAAACCAAGACAATTTTAGGCAAAACAGGACCAGTTGGTCACCTTCCCTAGAGCTGAACACCTATGTAAATGACCAACTCCCCAAACCCCTAAAAGAGAGAGTATTGATATCCATCCAATAGGGTACCAGTAAATGAATTGGAAGCCAGAGAATGTAAAAATTTATGAGAAATTATTTTAGGATTAAAAATATCATTGTTTTAGTCACTGTGGAAAAATATAATAGTTTGTTGGACTTTTTTGTATTAGTTGCAGTTTGAATTTATTTTAGTTTGATTTACAGATGGCTGGATGAGACCACCATAATTTGGTCCCATTCTTTTGACTCTTAGTCAAGATGTAAAATATGGAAGGGCAGCAAGGATATTTCCTGTAATACATGATATTATAATTTTCCTTTGGAATAATGAGGGATAGTTTTAATAGAATAAAACATATTAGTATGTGTAATGAAAATTACAGACGAGGGCTTCCCTGGTGGCGCAGTGGTTGAGAGTCCGCCTGCTGATGCAGGGGACATGGATTCGTGCCCCGGTCCGGGAAGATCCCACATGCCGCGGAGCGGCTGGGCCCGTGAGCCATGGCCGCTGAGCCTGCGCGTCCGGAGCCTGTGCTCCGCAACGGGAGAGGCCACGACAGTGAGAGGCCCGGGTACCGCAAAAACAAACAAACAAACAAAATTACAGACGACATTTCTTTCTCAAAATCCTCTTCTTTCCTCAATTCATTAATGAGTGATAGCATAAGAGTGCTTTGACATAATAATGAATGATAAATTTGTAATCCACACTTTCACTCATGCTGTAGCCATGAACATCAATTTCTAATATAGAAATAGTCTTTCAAATTGAAGGTGAAGTGGAAGTTCTATTAATGACCATAAATATGTTATGATATAAAGTTTAAAAATAAGACAAATTTAAAGAAAGTTATTTTCAATTCCATTCTCTCGGAAAATATACACAAGATTCTATTAATTGGGACAGATGATTAGAATCTTTCATGGTCAGAATGATTAAATAGGTCCTTTAACAGATATTTAAATAATATTTAAAATTTTAATGTATGTTTAAAACCTTTTCCTCCCAGTCAATAGTCACTAATTGGAAAAATTCGTAGATACTCTCACTTATCAAAGTCAGTATTTGAAAAAATGAGTAAATATTCATTTGAATCTACCTTGTTTGAGATCATTATTAGCTCAATTACTTTAAAAACCTAACTATTCACAGATTCTAGACTCACAGTGGTCTGACATTTAAAGACCCACCATTCTTGATCCTTGTCTGTGTTAACAATATTTTTCTGTCTCCTGAAATTTTCAAATATTGTTCAAGATTAATTAGGTGACGAAGCCACATATAGTTCAAGAAAATGTATCTGGTAACACTGTAGTGAAAATCCATTAGAGTAGCTTGCAAGAAGCCAATAATGTCTAAAGTTCAGACACTAAACAGCCTAGTAAGTTGGAAAGAACACAGAACTGAGGATCAGAAAATGAGTCCTAGTCCTGACTGTCGTAAATTAGCTGTGTGCTTTCAGGAAAAGCTCTTAGCCCCTCTTGGTTCCATTTTTTATGTACACCTAATATTGAAATAAACTATGGGATGTGTAAGTAAATTATATATTCATTATTTTTAAAAAATAGTGAATAATGAATAATGAAAAAGTAGTGAAAAATAAAAATAATGAAAAAAATAATGAAATTATATATTCATCATTTTAAAAAAAATTTTAAAAAGGAAAATTATGTATAATATTGTTTTAAAGAAAGGGGAGACTTTACAACATAATACATACACACATAATTTCCAATCTATTTTTTTGTTAATTTTAATTGTGTGGAGAGATTGCTAGAAAGATTACTAGATGTTGAGCATATTTGTTTCTGAGTAATGAATATTTTTATTTTATTTCCTTCTTTTTCATTTCTTTTTTTTTTTCTTTTTCTGGAAGTTTCTTTACCTACTTGAATATTTTACACTGACCATGGTCTTTTTTTTTTCCACTAAAGTAACAAAACTCCTTCTTATTTTAAAAACATAAGGTCATCAGATATTTAAAAATAATATTTAAAAGAACAATTCTGATCAAAACAATACCTGCAAAGAGTTTAAAAGCCAAATCATGACAAAAGGCTTATAATTGAAAAGTGAAGCTTCTTGCTTCTCCTCCTTATTAGCTCCTCCTCCAGTAGTTCACTACCTCCACCTTACTTCTCAGAGACCACCTCTTTCAAGTCTTTTAACATTCTTCTAGTTTTTAACCCCCATTCCTGTCTATTATTTACCATTATTCATAGACATTTATTTATAAGAGGAGCATTTTAGCCGACTCATCTCCTTCCTCACTTCTCAGCCTCCCAAAATAGGTACCAATTTTTGATTAAAATTCTATTTTGGTCCACTAACAAAGTAGAAACTTCTGAGAGAATGTCATTCCTACCCTAACTACAAGAAAAAGCTATATATGAAAATAACACAACATTGTAAATCAACTATACTCCAATAAAAAATTTTTTTAAAAAAAGAAAAAGCTAGATAATTCACAGACCCTAAACCATGTAGCAAGCCCAGCTGAGAGAGGATGTCTCAAGTCAACTAGAGGAACTAAATGACAAAAGATACAAGACCTTCCAAGGAGAAATGAGACACAGGAAAAATTTCACCTTGGACAGAGCAGAGTAGCAAGATGGGTAAAAAGAAAAAGAAGTAAAATTTTAATGGAGTCTTAAAGGTTACAAGCTAGTAGGGCAGTTGAGAATCCTTGGTAGTCCCAGACTCAAAGGAGTCCCTGCCCACTTGCCAGGTCTCTCCCACCAGATGGGCAGGGAAGGAGACAACCATTGTACAGCTGACATTCTCCAAAAATTTTCACACACACACACACACACACACACACACACACACACAGATACACACCACTGTTAATCAATAAAGCAATCAAGACAACCAGACTTAATCCTGGCCTATATTTTGAATATATCTGAATATACCCTGAATATACTACACAAGGAATGTAAAAATGCATTTCAAATTTTACAGAAATAAACATGAGCACAGACAAAACATGGCAGGGACATACCTACAAGTGACAGGAGAGATTTAAGCACACCATCACAAGGAGATCCTTGGTCTTTAGTGGCAGTGAAGGCAGCAGGAACTGGACTCCAGGAACCTGGGAAGAATGTAAGTGGTTCCTAGGGTCACATCAGACAAAAATCAAGGCAAGTGCACAGATGTGTGGTGGTATCTATACTGAATCTTGTACAAAAATTACATGATATCATTGGGCACTAGGGCTTTCAGCATAGGAGGAAAATGAGACTCTGGTATAAAGATGCTGAGTATAGCCTTCTGGTTCATAATTGGAATTCGAAATATCAGTATTAGCTATGGCTTGATTTTCTCTTTCTAAAATGTATTGATATCCTGTCTCTGTCTGCTGAAAGGACCTGAAAACAATAACAATCAAGTGACAATGAGCACCCTTGATGCCCCAGATTTGATCTCCAAATATCTTTTCTGAAAAGGAATAATGGTACCTTGAACAGATAGTTGATTCCCGATGTGAAAGAGGAAATGTATAAGATAAGCCCAGGACAGCTTGTTGAAACAGAAGCTATTGCTTAAAAGGGAGATAAAAAGACTTGAAGGGGTAGTTTCTGGTAAAAGATGGAGCAGTTTGTGTATATAAAAGAAAAATGATTGAAAGAGTTTGAAACATACCAAAAAAATTAAAATTAAAATCCATGAGTTAACAGTAATACACAGAAAATTTTAAAACATAAGATCTTCATTGGTGATCTTTGGAGACAGCCAGCATGAAATAACTATTCTGATGATTGGTAAGTAAGGGAAAGGAGGCAAGTATTTATCATGCCCTCACATTTTAAAATGCATTTCAAATAGTTAATGAAGAAAATAAAAAGGATGAACAAATGAAAGAATTTGAAAATTCACCATTTTGTAACCCATAATGAAATAATGCATTTAGATCTAGACAATTACTAATACAATTTTTAGGGAAAAGTTTGATGGGTAACTTCGTAATAGATGGAACAGTTGCCAACACACATCCCAACAGTAGTATTAACATCATCAAATGTAGCCATTATTTCTTTTGATATGATGCAATATAAAGTACACAGAACCACCCAGGAAGCATTTATGCCTTCTAAAATTTCGCCTGAATCTAATGAAGCTTCTAGATCTTACCACTAGTTAACAGGGAATATAGGGAATAAAAGAACATGATCATTGACACGAGGAAAATGCAACGAGCCAAATTCAGAATCCAATACAAATAGCATGGTCTTTTCAAACTCTGAACATCTCTATAATCTATAGTGTCATAATCTCAACATACAAGAGTAATGTGCAGTTAATCCAACTCTTCCAACAAAGAACTCTTCCACAAGAATCTTGCGTAAGCCCCCACAAGGAACATACGACAATGCTGACTGCTATCCTCATCCATCGTCTCATCTCATCAAGGTGTACATATCCTGGCTTCTGTGATCCAGTCCTTTTCTGGCTTAGCTAATGCAAGCCTTCCTCATTCTATCTTCAACAGAAAATGAGGCTGGCAAAGGCACAACAAAAATCTGTGACCCACAAGAGCACTTTTCAGGTTTCATGTCATTAGTGACCTCATACTTGGAGCTGTCGGATCACAGGTGAGAAAGAAACATAGCTAGTATGGCTGTTCCTCTACATGCAACTATAGCATTAAATTTTACCACTTGGGGGAATTCCAACTTGAGAAATGCCACTATAAATAGCAATACTGAATGAAGGTTTTTTTTTTTTTCATTACTCACTGACTTTACAAAAGCATGTGCAAGTGGAAAATGATACTTGTATGCTTATGAATGGAGGTGAGCAAAGAAAAAAAATCCTTAAAATATGTTTACTATACCAGACTTCTAGTTTTGAGATATAACCTTAATCTCCCAGTTCAACAACAAACACTGTTCAACCATGCAAGTTTTTACTATACAATACCACATATTTCTAGCTATTCAGTAATTTGCCTTTTGGCAATTATTTATAAGTGATTTCAGAGGAGAGAGAGCTGAAGGTGAAAGATTCACACCCACTGATTTAGTTTAAAACAAAATTCAAATAAATTGTTCATTTCTGCAATTTAAAACTATAATGAGCTATCACCTCACACCTATCAGAATGGCTATCATCTAAAAGACCACAAATAACAAATGTTGGCGAGGATGTAGAGAAAAGGGAAACCTTGTGCACTGTTGGTGGGAATGTAAATTAGTGCAGCCACTATGGAGAACAGTATGGAGGTTCCTCAAAAAACTAAAAATAGAACTGCCATATGACTCAGCAATTTCATTCCTGGATATTTATCTGAAAGAAAACAAAAACACCAGCTAGAAGAGATACATGCACTCCAATGTTCATAGAAGCATTATGTACAATTGCCAAGATATGGAAACAACCTAAGTGTCCATCAACAGATTAATGGGTAAAGAAGATGTAATACACACACACACAAACATACACACACACACACACACACACACACACGCACACGCACACATACACAATGGAATACTACTCAGACATAAAAGAGAATGAAATTTTGTCATTTGCAACAACATGGCTGAACTTGGAGGTATTATGTTAAGTCAGATAGAGAAAGACAAATACTGTGCTATCATTTACATATGGATTCTAAAAAATAAAACAAACCTGTGAATATACCAAAAAAGATACAAATTGATAGATATAGAGGAAAAACTAGTGGTTACCAATGAGGAGAGGGAAGAAGGCAGGGGCGAGATAGGGGTAGGAAATTAAGAGGTACCAAAAGATTTGTTCCTTTCAGTTATCTCCATAAGTTACATATTCACTATTTAGCAGTAATTAAAATTGCATGTGTTCACTATAATTGAACAGGAAGAGTAAGTTTCAGTATCTCAAAACCCAGAGTGAATTTTCTAAACATGCCCTCAGGCAATGCAAACCTCATGTTTCTATTTTGTTTCTCTTCAGTAGAAACAGGTATAACCATATCTTGATCAATTATCCTAGCAGTGAATAAGTATTGGTCCCCACATTTTAACATATATTTAAAAAGAACTTTACACGAAAGCTTATCTTTAATAATTAAATAATCAGACGTCAAATATTTAAAGGTTACATCTATGTATGTTTTATTACTCTCATAACAGTAAGAGATGTTTTTAAAAATTCACTGCTTTGAGGTGACAACTTTTATTGAGCACTGGAAATCTCAAAATGTCTCTTTTTCAAAGCATTGTAAATGAGAAGTCAATGTTGGAGTCACTGCATTTGGAAAATGGAAGGAGTCTCGGCAGGAAGGAGTCAGGTTCTAACAGGAAAATTGGACACCCACGTTAGTAGACTAATATAAAATGAATATGTATAACTAGTTCTATAGGTGCAAAAATGAGCTGAACAAGCAAAGAGGAGAAGGAAAGAAATCCCTGAGGATAGCAGCTCCAGATAGCTGCTTTACCCTCAAGGCCAGAGGACAGAGAAAGGATATAGTGTTGAGTCCAGGATCTGTCCAGCAGAAGCTAGCTCCCAGAGTGGGTGTCTGCCTGGTAGGGGTGAACACAACAGAGAAGTATCAACTACTGCTACAGAGCCACACTAAGTAGAATGAAAGAGGGAAATATGCGCTGACCACTTTCTCCTCCTGGTCTTGTTTTTCACCAGCATTCCTTCTCCATCAAACCTAACCTGAAGTTAGTTGGTAAAGAAATTCGGGAAATGCAATTTTTTACACATCAGCATCCTGCAATACAGAGCAAAGCAAGGCAAGTACAGGAGATGAATCTGAGGATAAAGAAGCAAATCATCAATGGAAAAGTCATCTAATCCAAGTTTCTTATTTTATGATTATTGGATAAAAACCTGGCACCTTGAGAAGCAAAGAGTAGGATCTCCATAACCATTGGTTAAATTGTGTTCATTATTTCAACAAGTAATTATCGTGCAGCTTTTATGTGCCACCTAATGTTCTAGGCACTGAGAACATGGCAGTGATCAAGAGATGAAGTTCTTGCCTCACAGAGCTTATAGTCAAGTGAACTCTCCAAAGACCTACCGCAAATAATTGTACCAGTGCAAACTGGAAACCACCTATCCCAACCATCCAGAGCAGAGCTCCTTCCACTATATCATGCTGGTCCTTTTCTCGGTATAAGAGTGATAGTCACAGAGCATGTAAATAACTCTTATTTCTTCCAAATGTCCCTCCACACTCTCCAGAGTATCTCTTTAGTATCACAGTCCCATATTTATGTCATCCATACCATTTATCTGAATATGTGCTTATATAAATAATTGTGCATTTATTTAATACCATCTCCTCCAAAAATACAAGCTCCAGCAAGACAGAAACGTATCTTGCTTCTTTCACAATTATATATGCAGCTTCCAGTACAACATTTAGTACAAGGGGGGGCGCTCAAAAATAATAGTTGTCTCACTGAATGGATATAAGCAAATCTCTTTCTAAACATGTATCACCACTGTTAAGCATTGTTTCCTGCAAATAGAGATTCATATAGATAGTGCATATTTGTTCTACCTAAAATGATTACATAGCATTTTCCTTTTCAATATAAGAATGGTGAATCAAAACTCTCTAAAACCTATATGGCATATTGTCAACCTGATGACTAATATTAACTATGAACCAAGTACAGAAGAGTTTGAAGGGGACACAGGCTTGGGCCCGACAGGGTAGATGGAGCCCCAGGACTGCTGAAGCCTGGAAGTCCCCTGCCCTCCCCCTGCCCCCCGGCCCTCTGCCGCTTTGTGGCTTCCCCCTCCCTCTACCTTTGCCCACTCTGATAATCTAGCCATGAACTGGCAGAAGCACAGCCAGGCCCAGTGGGCAGCCCCAGGCCAGCAAAATATGCCAGTTCAAATTGGTCCTGCTGGGTGAATCTGCAGTGGGGAAGTCTAGCCTGGAATTACGTTTTGTCAAAGGACAGTTCCACGAGTACCAGGAGAGAATCACTGGAGCGGCCTTCCTCACCCAGTCGGTTTGTCTAAATGACACAACAGTCAAGTTTGAGATCTGGGACACAGCGGGGCAGGAGCGATACCATAGCCTGGCGCCCAGGTACTACAGAGGTGCCCAAGCTGCAACCGTGGTTTATGACAGTGCTAATCGGGAAACCTTCGCCCGGACAAAGACATGGGTAAAGGAGCTACAGCGACAGGGCAGTGTTAGCATCGTTATTGCCCGGCGGGGAACAAAGCTGACCTGGCCAGCAAGCGCATGGCGGAGTTCGAAGAGGCCCGGGCGTATGCAGATGACAACAGCTTATTGTTTATGGAGACTTCAGCCAAGACGGCTGTGAATGTGAACGATCTCTTCCTGGCAATAGCTAAGAAGTTGCCGAAGAGTGAACCCCAGGATCTGGGGGGTGCAGCAGGCCGAAGCCGGGGTGCGGATCTCCATGGGCAGTCCCAGCAGAACAAGAGCCAGTGTTGTAGCAACTGAGGGGTGGCTAGGAGCAAACAAGTATGGACCTAGGACGAGAGATAAGAAATAACCTCCACCCCCACTGCCCGGCACACAGCCCCTACGGTAACAGCACACTGAGCCCTGGCTCCCAAGGGCTGCCTCTTGACAGCTCCGTCATGGCATTTTGTAACGCTTCAGCAGCAACACCAGGCAGCTGTTGTCACTGGCCTCCTACCCCTGCTCTGTGGCTTGGGGGTCAGATCCCCCAGGACGTACCTTCCAAAACAAACTTTCTTCACTTTGTATCATAGGTGCAAGACAGTGACCTCCTTATCTTTCCTCCTCCTCCTCCTCCCCATTTTTTCTGAAAACTCTTTTTTGTCTCCTGCCCCTTCCCCTTCTGCTTTTGCTCAGTCTCTGTTCTTGATCCCCTTTTCTTCCTCTCCCCAGGATGGAGAAGGTAGTGAACCCAGGAAATGAGGAAGGAGGTTTCCAGTTCAGTCACATTAGGGACCCTGTGGGAGAGTAAGGCTCAGAGCAGGGGAGAGTAAGGAAACATTTCCTTTTTGTTTTTATTTGCTTGGACTTTCTCAGATTTGAAAACACTGAGTTGGCCTTGTGGAGGGTGTTTCTAGGTAGAGGTGAGAATGGGAAGGCAAGCTCTTAGGCACCAGGTTGGTGTCTTGTTAGCTAACTGGGCAAAGGTGGAGATGCAGTGTCATCTGTGGCTCAGGAACTCTTCTAAGGCTTACTTTCCCCTCACCCAGCCTCTTAGGTAGCTTCTCCCCCATAGTGGGGGAGATTCTGGACCCCAGAGTCCTCCAAAGAATCTTCACTCATTGCCTGCATCTTTGGCTCTGCTGTGATCTAAATGGAGGAGGGACCAGTTTCTGACACCCATCCTCTGACTTACACATATGCATTTTTTTTCTCTCTGGCCTTCAGATGGCCTCAGCCCCAGCCACTATATCCCCCTGCAGTTTGCCCTTTAATTGGTGGTAGTTCAGTTGTGATACTTGTTTTATGGGGGTTTTGATTGATTTACCTGCCCTCTTAACTTTTTAATTAAGTGGAATCTGAGGTGTATATGAGGTTTGGGGAGGGGCTGTAGAGAACAGTATCGCTGACGGCTACTCAAGCCCAGTCTCCACTGCTAGCTTCCTCCAACTCTGATTCTTACTTCACCTATATTCTGGCCAGCCTAACTCTTGGGTATAGGTTTACCTTTCCTGAGGAATTAACTGAGCAACTGGAGAGCAGTCTCAGGATAGCATAGGCCATTGTAGGGGAGGGAAGAGGAGTCAGCAAGAGGGAGGAGTTTTCTATCCTTTCCCAGGGTTCCCATTCAATTTGACCCACCTATTACCACGTCTTTTCTACTTCCCTGTAAATAGGTATGAGCTTTATTCCCACTGTACAGTCTGTTCTGCCCCCCACCTCCCATCAGGCCCTATTTCTTTTCTCCTTTGCTAGTATCTTCACTTTGGTCCCTCCATGCTTACCCCCCAAACCCATCACCCATGCAACCAGTGGTTTAATCCACGTACCACTGGGGGGTAGTACCACAGAGGCCTATTTGTGGCCCCCTAATATCATAACACCTGTTCCTGTGGACAGGGAATGACTGGCCCTGAAGTTCCCTCACAACTGTCTCACATCACCAGAGGATGTGGGTCCTTTCTAAATCTCTAGTCTCTCTTCACATCCCTCATCAGGTATTTTAAGATGTCTTTGGGAAGCCATCAAGGCAAGACAGAACTCTAAATCCCTTCTTGTTCTAGCCCAGGGTTTTGAGGAGATTGGGGGAAATAAGATAGGAGAAGCCATAGTGACCTAGGATTGGAACCTTTCTGCCCTTTTGGCTTGCAGACTGCCTTCCGTCCCAGAGAAGCTGTGAAATCCATGAAGCTGAGATTCTGAAGGACCCAGCTTACGTTCTTCCACTTACATCTAAATTCCCTTCCTTTACCGGGGCAGCCTTATTTCCCAATGCCCTGAAACACATACACATTTTCCCCCTCCTTTTCCCAGCACCCACCAGCCCCCCAAAGCGGCCAGTGCATCCTTACAAGTGGAAGAACTACGATGGCTCTCTTAAGTTTCTTAGAAATGAAGTTCTTTCTCTGTGTAGTTTTCCCCATGGAGCAGTAGTGAAGATGTTACATTGCCTTGGGGCTGGGAAATCAGTTCTCCAGGCTTCTTCTCCCCTCCCCTGCCCTCCTTAGGAACAGGATTGGCCTTAGCTTCTGGGCCTATCTGCTGCCTTGCTCTACTTCCTGTTAGCTCTTCTGCTTTCCTTTGAGCTCTGTTGGGCTTAGGGAGTCTCAGCTTTTATTTCCCAGCTCTTCATTTTTTTTCCTTCTGATTCTATTTTTTTTTTTGCTTCTAAGAGAGCATTTGCCTTTTTTCCCCTTTCTTCCTCTCCCAACATAACAATCGTGGTAACAGAATGCGACTGCTAATTTACCAATGTATTTGATGTAAGTAAAAAAAGAGAAAAAAAAAGAATAGTTTGAAGGTTATAATAAAAAATGTAAGCAGCAAAGATCCCATATAACTTGGATTCAAATCCTGCCTGTGGTGCTAGCTGTGTGATTACAGGATGGACTATTTAACTTCACTGAGACAAGTTCCATCGACAATGATACTACAAACATCTCTAACTCCAAACCAGCATATACAGGGAATCACTGACTAATTCAGAATAGGAAAAACTAGGATGTAGGAAGGTATCAAAATAAGACAGATCTCAGACAAAGCTGACAGTAAAATTCCCTAAAGTGTTACCAACAATCCTGGAGTGGCAAATACCATAGGTTGGCTCACTTAGCAACCATGCCAACCCTTTGCCATCCTCTATTATGGAGGACAGAAAGGAAAGTACTCAGCCCCTCACCTCTCAGAATAAAGATAAAACAATATAAAGAAGGAGATAGGAGTATCAATCAACAAGTGCCATCAGTACAGTTTGGAAGTCAGGAAGTAGATCAAAGTGTTGATGGTTGAAGAAAAGCAGAGACTATATGCTGCAGGGAGTGGGGTACTGCTGTGGAGGTGGTGGCTGCTCTGTGCTGGACAAGGAGATGACACTTAGGGAGAAGGCAGAGGGGGCTGAGAAGGGACCTGAACACCTTGCTGGCTATTCACCCAAGTTTGCCTGTGACCAGTTCAGCCTAGTGACCCACCACACAGACAGGAAACCAAGGCAGTCACCATGGGTTTGGGCCCCCAGAGTAAAGCCCTCAGCTTAATACCCAGCTCCTCTCTTGGCCACAAAGAGCAAATTCTAGTTGTCAAGAAGCCCCATCCATCCACATTTACAGAGTTGGAAATCAGCCTACAGAACACAGATCTAGGTCTACTAAAGCAAAGGTGGCCCAGACTGGCCGCTTAGACACTCAACCAGGTCTTCATTATTAAATACAGAAGGAAAAACCAGGATCAATGACACACATATGAAGAAAACCAGGAACATGAAAGCAAGGTAAATAAGGACTGAGCCAAAGGGAAATAGATGAATCGAGGAATGAAATAAATTACTTAGAAAATTATAAAATAAACCTCCAGCTACTGAATTGTTAAATTAAACATATATATGTGTGTATATATATATATATATATATATTACCATATTTAATTCACATGTTTAATGCATTGCACCATATATAATAGCAAATATATAAATAGTTTAAGACTATGACTCTCTAACCAGACCACCTGGGTTTTGAATTTTAGCTCCATTACTTACTAGGTATATTTAAAAGCATATAGTGATTTAAAATACTAGCCTCATACAGTTGTTGCAAGGATTAGAGAGTTCCTTTATGAATGCATCTATGCCTCCCCATCTTAAGCTCTACATGAGTCTGGCCTATTACTGTAACATGTATGGCACTTTCCAGGACAGAAACAAAACGGCAAAGAGTATGGGGGGGATAATGAGAGAACAGGTAAACGACATAAAAGATTGTAATCGAAAGGTCCAACCTCCAACTAAGAAGACGACTCTGCTAGTTGTGAAATACTTTTAGTATCACCAGCTCTCCCATGTATGAGTGACGGAATTTAGGAGACAGCAGAGTAGCAGCAAAGGTGGGAGGAGCATCAGGAGTGCTGATGTCTTCAGCTTCCCTGGTGAGGTGTCAGACCTCAGTAGAGCAAGATATCTGGGTTAAATATTTTATTTAAAATAAAAACAGGTAACTGATAGAAAGTTTGCAAATGATAGAATTATTGGAAATTGGGAGGAAGAAGGAAAGGTAGAGTGATGGGTCATGAAGCCTCAACTTTCACTTGGAGAAGTTGAAAGACCAAGAAGTTATAGTATAAACATGTTAATGTAAAGTAAGTAGGCTCCCAAAAGAACTAAAATAGGAATGGTTAAAAGGAGTTGCCTCTAGTTAGTAGGATGAGGTGGGGCAAGGTGGGGTAAGAAACTGGCTTTTTGTCATTAGCTCCTCTATATTCTTTGGCTCTTTTTCTTTGTGTGTCTATTATTTGATATCAAGTGTTATAAAAGAGAAATGGACTCCTTACTGTAAACTTTTTTGGTGGGAGTGTGGGTCTTATTTCTTTTCTTTTTCACCATAATTATTTTCTTTCTAATCTAGAGGATGCATCTTTAAATGGCTGTTTTCCACTTTCGGTCCCAATGCTATCATTAAAATAATAAGCAATTCTGTGGGTAAAGAATAAATCGTTTAGGGGTTGAGACCCTGGAATGAAAAATGATTAAATCACCAGGGGAAAATTCAGGTTCTAACTTAGCTGCTATATATGCAAGAATATCCAAACTTTAAAACCATGTGAATTTTTTAAATTACTTATAGATTTTGCTGAATTGATTGCAAAGTATAGCTCTTGATCAGAGAAGTGATTCTATGTTATTTTTATCTTGTTTTTTTCAGTTTTTTTCATCTGCATGTTATTATAGATGGGCAAATTACTATTTGAGCAGATACAAATAAGAATATTCATAAGCTACAAAATAACATGTTTACCTTTTAAAAAAAAAGCACTTAGATACCCCTTCTATTTATCAGTCAACTTCCTGAAAACTAACTCTAATCTCTCTACCTTGCCTTCATTTCTTTTCTAGATACCCCCTCCTCATTGCCCCTCAATCCTCAAGGTTTCCAATGAGCTATTCTTGTTTAGTTGCTTGTATTCATGTGTCTCTCAGCCAGCATGGAACACAACTGGCCAGTGCCTACTTCTCCATCCTTCTCCTCTTATGGCATACAGCCTGGTTCAACTCTTTGGACAAAACGACTCACAGGGCACATCCACAGTGATTTACTCCTTTCCCTAGCTTCCAGATCACTGCTGGATCTCACCACCACAGTTCCAGATCTTTCCAGATTTTAAGTTTCTCAAAGTCACGGATCAAATATTCAAACTTGTTTCCTTCACACATGGTGACCAGTACAGTACTGGGTAAATAATAGGTCCAAAAGATATTACTTTTTAAAAAAAACTTTAATGATTGACTCTCCAGATTCCTAACAGCTCTATTATAGTTCTGTGTCACAGTCTGGCCAATCCAGCAAGCAAATGCAATGGCCTCTATTTTTGTGTAATTGTTTTCTTCTCCTTCAATTTATTTTATTTTACTTTACTTGGTGTAACTTTTCTCAGTAACCCAAATATTTTCAGAAACTTGATATTTTCATGGTCTATATAATGTATATTAATTCTCTTTTTCAAAATACTCTATAAACTAACATGCAAATGCAAATCCAAAATACCAAAATATAAATTATTTTATAGTATTCTAGACTTTTAACAATGTATAATATATATCCTCATCAGCTTTTCAGGGGTATCTGAGTTGACTTGCAACAAAAAACTTATATCTAATAAGCTTATTTAAAATGAAATAGATTCTGGAAAGCATTATATTTCAGACCAAATTTCCAATTTGTACTCTTTTGGCAAAGGCAAGCTTTGGTTTTTATTTTTTAGCTTGGAAATAACATGATTAAATGATCATTTTAGGAAAACTTGTCTTCTGGTGTTAAAATGTCTGTCTATGTATCTCTAACTAGTGGATGGAGGAGTTTCAACTTGGGGTCTAAACATGAAAAGATTTCATTTTGTTCCAGTAACTGTTCTCTGATTGTGCTATATTCATCCTACCTTTCCCACTGTGTACTTTAATGACACCTTGGCAAGATTCAGTAATTTTCCACTCAATTTCACTTATTTGAAATATCTCATTTTCAGCAATAAAGAGTCAAGACTCTAGCGGCTTGTGGGTAGGGCTGATTGGGGAACTGCTGGGAGAGGGGGTGTTCCAAGTCAGAAGGAGGAGGCTGCTTTTGAACTCCCTCTCACTTTACCCTCTTCTAGGGTGAGCTGGTCCATTGTGTTGGGATGATGAGGAGGAAGTGCTGAAAAGGCAAGCCTCTCTCTCCTGGCTGAGCAGGGAGCAGTCTTCTCCTTGGTTAACTGACACTCTCTCTACTCCTTCTAGGTCTTTCACGTGGCTAGTTCCTAAATGTTGCCACTTTTATGTGGATGGGCCCCTGTGGGCACCTCTACCCTAAAAGAGGCAGTTCTAGTTCTGGATAGCCATCTTCCATCAATACCTCTTACACCTAGTGCCTCTGAGTGGTGGACTTTCCTTACCCAGAGGGTGACCTCTTGTGTGGAGTACCTGAGTAAAGGCTTAAGCCCAGCTCTCTGTACAGTGGCCACTTGACTTGCAGTGAATATACATATTCCTGGCATGCCTCTCCCAAGTTTCTACCTTGCAGCCTTACTAGTTCTTCTCCTCTGCTCTGAGGACACAAAGAAAAATCATGTCCCCTAGATCAGCAGCCAGGAGCACTCCTAGGCCTAAGTAATGGGCATCTTTTTAGTGGGCTGGAAGGAAAAGAACAGGTTATTGACCTGATTGGGTGTATGTTTTTGAATTTTCACTTTAGCTAGAGTATAGAGAAAAAAAATAATGGATTGGGGTAGACAAGAGGGAAAGTGAGAGCTGAAATACAGGTAGCTTGATCTCAAGTGGTGAGGCTTTACAGAAAAAGTTCAAGGTACCAAGAAGTAGCCATCCTGGTGGGATATGATGTAAACAGTCATCCTAATGGGATATGATGAACAAATAATTAAGTAGGTAAGACGATAATAAGTCATGGTGAGGAGAGCCAAGCTTATGGCAGAACAAGAAAGAACAGGATGCAGATATGAACCTAAACAAGAGAGGTGAGTGATTTCAAGTTCAAGACATAAGGCATTTCTCCAGAAACAGAACTGAGGAGTGCATCTGAGCTGGTGGAAAATCCAAAGTATAAGATACAATACCTTTGGGAAATCAGAGCATGTCTGTAATATGAATGCCATAATGTTTGGCAATAGAGCTTACCACAGATAAGAGTTTCTTACATGACTCTAGTGGAGAAAGGAACCACAATTAACCCAAGAAGCACAGAGTGACAGCGAGCACCACATCACCAGATTTTCCAGGGTCATTGACAGAAACAAGGTGGAAATAGGACTCTGCAGAGGGACACTGTTAACACTCATAATTACATATTTTAGATGCTGCAAACCATCAGCGCATTGCAGCAAGGAAATTAGGAGGCTGAATTAAGGATTTCTCCTGAGGAGAATGCAGATAATGAAGTCTATGCTGAATATAAACCAAAACCAATTAGTTCTCCAGCACTGCTGCACAGGACTATAAATTCTACTGATGCAGTTTGAACCAACAAAATGAAAAACACTATAAACTTATTTATTAACACTAAAACAAGTTAGTCATAGGACAAACAAGCTATATTATCATTTAATGGCATGCCAAATAATAAATCTTTTCTTGACTTTCGTGGTCTGTTGTTGAAAGAAACAAGCCACTAATAATCAGATCTCCAATGACCACTCCAAAGCTTCATAATGATTCCCCTGTCCCCAGTATAAGCCTATCCCAAAAGGAGAGTAGGATTCTCTAAGATTTTATAGGTGATAATTGCTGTTTCACTGCCAAAGTTAGGAAATGCCTCCTGCTTTGATGGAACTACCTCCTCCAACTCAGTTTGCAAGGCTTTTCTGGGGCCTCACTATGGGATGCAAGGGCAAAGCAGGTGACCTTAGTTTAGACCAGTCAGTACATTTCTTCCTAGTGATTGGCTCAGGGATGGGACTGTGACTCAGTGTAGCCAGGGAAGGAGTGAATACTTTGGCTTCTGTGGGAACTATCCAAAAAGACTGTTCAGCTGGACTTGTAACTAAAGGAGTAAGGTTAAGGCAGCTGTAGCCTCCTTGTGACTGCAGGTTCAGAATCTTGTTGCTCATGGACCCAATTTGGAAAAAGTAGAGCTGAGAGATGGAGAGAAACATGTTTTAAAGCCAAACATACTCCTGGACTTTTCATTTACATGAGTCAATGCATTTTCCTTTTCACTTGATTCAGTTTGGATTGGTTTTTCTATCACTAATATGAGGGAATATCTTAATTGATACGGTATGCAATACAATTGAAGAAACCCAGCAGATATTATGCTCACTCATCTCATTTACATGGTATCTATTAGATGTTGCCATGGTTCTTGATCATGGGGTCTCACAGCCCATCTGGGGAAAGGGTATTTGTCATATGGAATAAAAAACAACAATACGAGCCGACAAGGGGTAAATACCAGATGAAACGTGCCAGCAGTTTGGAAAGCACAAAAAGTACAAGAAGATACAACATGGTACCTAGGATACACCAGCACCCTCCACCATGAGAGCTGTTAATGTTCTCAACCCTGATTATAATGTTTACCTTGACAGTTCATGGGATTTTGTGTTTGTTCAATTTGGGGTATAAATAGATCAACAATTAATTCCCACACTGTATATGCATAAAAATCCAACAATGTCACAAGTTATAATGTAAATCTTCTCAACCCATCTAAAACTTCTAAAAATAGCCTAAAGCAAAAAGAAAGCAAAGGCAAAATGGCATACAGTAAGGCCTTGAGTTTCACTTCCCTAAATTCCACTGAAATTTTAACTATTGCAATTGGGAAAACTATTTCTTATAATTTTTGTTCTGAAATAATCATAGATTCAGAGGAAGTTGCAAAAGAAAAATGTACAGAAAGATCCCATGTATCCCAGCCTCCCACAATGACAATATCCTGCACAACCAGAGTACAGTGTCCAAACCAGGGAACTGACCCCGGCAGGATCCACAGAGCTCATTCAGACTTCATCAGCATTGCATGCATGCACTTGTGTGTGTGTGGGGGGGGGGTGAGTGTGTGTCTGTGTGTGTTGGGTGGGGACCTATATGATAACTAATTGTAGAGACCTCATTGCTACTCTCTGCCTACCAGGCCTTCTGAAAGAAGGGTCCATGGATTCATCTCAATAAGTTTATCTAACTTTTAATGTCTCCAGTTTGAGAGTTTGGGAGTCAGTCCCTTCACACTAGGCTTCTGGATCCTTCTGTGATTTCATCTGACCCTTCCTCAGAGCTCCATATTGTACTAGGAAGGCCAGTCTTTGCTTGGCCCTAAAGTGGTGGATGACAGCTCCCCCTTAACCTTCCATAACAAGAGAAGTCACCCAAAAGATTTTTATTCCAAAAGATCTTCTCCAAGTTGAATTGCCTTCTGGATCTCCAAACACAGAAGTGGATAAAACAGTTGTTTTTTCTTCAAATCCCACCTCACCATACACCCTAATACAATTTCCAAGATGCCTTAACATTTCTAAACAAGTTTAACGATAACAATAACTTGGACCCCTTTAAAACAGATTTCCATTCCCTTCACCATTTAGAATATGGTTCACTAAGTCTGCATGAGACCAAAGAATCCACACTTTTCAACAGGCCCCCAAGTCATTATTATCACCATGTGAGATTGGGAAACACTGCCTTAAGCAGTCATGTGCTGGACTTAAAGCCCATGATTTAAAGCCCCTAATGAGGATAGAAATGGAGAACGTTTATATGGAGTGCATGCGAGTTTAAAACATTTAAGAGTTCAGATATCTCTTCAAGTTACTGGTTTCATTTCCTTTGGATGTATACCCAGAATTGGGACTGCTGGATCCTATGGTAGTTCTATTTGTAATTTTTTAAGGAACTTCCATACTGTTTTCCATAATAGCTGTACCAATGTATACTCCCACCAACAGGTATACAAGGGTTCCCTTTTTTCCACATCTTAACCAACACTTAACATTTGTCTTTTTGATAATAGTCATTCTTATAGGTGTGAGGTATAACTCATTGTGGTTTTGATTTGCATTTCCCTGATGATTAGAGATGTTGAGCATTTTTTCATATGTCTGTTGGCTATTTGTATGTATCCTTTTGAGAAATATCTATTCAGGTCCCTTGCATGTTTTTAAATCAGATTATTTGTTTTCTTGCTATTCAGTTGTTTGAGTTCCTTATACATTTTGGATATGAACCCCTTATCAGATATATGGTCTGCAGATATTTTCTCTGATTCCATCTCATCACTCTGTTGATTGTTTGCTTTACTGTGCAGAAGCTTTTTAGTTTGATGCAATCCCATTTGTCTGCTGAAGAAAAATTTTATAAAAGGTGTCCCAATTCTTAAACTTTTGAAGTGGCAGTGCAGTAGAAAGTGCAGGGGATTTATATTTATGAGAATCTTGATTCTAAGCTCTAGTTTCTCCCACTTACAGATTGTATGACCTTGACATAAACCTTTCACACACATTTACTGGATAACATTCTATGCTGAACCCTAGCCTCCAAGAGTTCATGGCCCAGTAGGAAAAGCAGAAAGTAACCAACTACCACTGTAAAATGTTATAATTGCCAGAATGAAGCATGCAATATGTTTAGGGTGCTTACAAGGCAACTTATTCAGACTGTGGAGCTCAAGGAAGACTTCTGTGAAGAAGTGATATCTCAGCAGATTTACTGGATTTCTGGAGCCTCATTTTCCTCATTCTGTAAAATGGGAATAAACACTTTACTGCACAGAGTGGTTGTACTGATTAAATAAGTTAATCCAGCACATTATTGACACTCAACAAGTATTAAATAACCTCTCCCCCACCCCTGGCCTTTTTTTGATTAAGGAATCCTAAAAACAATCAATGAAAAAGAATACAGAGAACATAACATAGAAGCTTCTCCAAGTATAATGAGGTATAAAGCAATAATAACGAATGGACCTTAACCTTTAATTCTAAATATAAAGTGAAATCTCCCAAGGAGCTGCCTTCTCCGTTTGGTCTTCATTTAATCGTACTTTATTTCAGAGCAAGAATTGCTTCCTCTATATTCTGTGCAGTGCTGTGCCCTGCATCCAATATGCTGTTGGATGAGACTAAGTAAATTTTATTTAAATTAAATTGACATACACACACATAGTCCATACTTTGCAAGCCATGTTTAATCATTAAGCCAATTAAGAACCCTATAAGGAGGTTACATTCCTACCATTTAATTACTCCTGGTTTGTAATCCATGGTCGAGGAAATCCGGAGATTGAAGCCTTCTTCTCGGCCTAATCAGTAGCTAATGAAGATTTAAAGGAAGGCTTCCTGGTTTCCTTTCCTTTAACGGAGATGCCAGTCCCCTTTTTCCAGTTGATGGTTAATTTATTAAGAAAAAAATCATTAAAAGGAATTAAAAATTCTATTCTCCTCTGATAGACACACATTACATTTCAGAAGTAGATCTTAGCTTTCTTACTGTAATAACAATAGATCATCTGAAAAATTTGCATCCTGAAAAACAAGAATAGATTTTAAAGTTGCAAAAAAAAAAATCCCTTTAATAAAATAAAGTCAGTTTCTACAGATAATTAAGTAGTTGATTCGTTATTTTTAAGCTTTTGAAATAGCTGAAGATTTTAGGTAGTTTAAGATTTTTCTTTTTGTCTGGTTTTTCATTTGCTGATTTTAGCTTTTACGCTATGACCGTATTTGTAAGACACTCCACTGGGGACAAAAGTAGCATGATTTGTGATTTTTAAATCAAAACTTTGCTGAGTTCATTATAAAAGAAATACAGCTAGGATAAGCTGGAGCACACAGTAGACAAGCAATGCATTGAGGACCAGTGATTACTGAACATTAGAGCTGGTAGGAACCTACAGACTCTAATCCAGAGATTGCTAAGGTTGATACTGGGAGATATATGTACATGTATCTATATACATATATATATTATATATTTTTACTTTTAAAAATAAGCTAATAAACTACATATATATATATATATATATAAATCTCCTACCAATATGGAGTTCTACAAATTTTTTAACTAGTTCGGAAACTTAAATTTTGGAGGTTCCACCGAAAAAAATCTAGATTTCTAGTTTCTCTTGAAAAATAAGTAGATATGGCAACACAGGGCTCACATTCCTGCCTGATTATTTTTGGCTGGAGCTGAGTAGAAGCTTCATTTTTAGACGGGGCGAATGTTGTGTCAACAAGCACCATCCTCTTTCCCTCATTTACTGTTCCTTCCTTCCCTGAAGGCAATGTGAGTTTGGATCACCAGCCCTATCCTAACACCCTGGCGTTGCCAAGAAGGAAATTTATCCAGAGGAAATAGAACAAATTACTTCTATGGCTCTGGTAATGCTACACAATAACAAAAACCCTCAAAAGCTCAGCAACAAACAACAGTAAGCATTTGTTTTGCTCATGTGTCTGGGGGTCAGCTGTGTTCAACTAATCTAGACTGGGTTGTTCTGGGGTGACTTGGCTTTTCTCCACTTGTCACTTATTCTCCTTCTAGCACCAGCACACCAGCAGGCAACTTCTTCTCAAGGCAATGACAGAAATGGAAAAGATCAAGGGGAACACACGAGCTCTCTTAATATCTAGGTTCATAGCTAACATGCCTTCACATCTGTCTCTTTCAAGTGGGCAAGGCAAGTCATACGGCTGACCTAAAGTCAAAGGAATGGGAAAACGTGCACTGCCTCTTGAATGGGGCGACCTTCCAAAGCATATCATGGATGGGAGCAGGGGTAAGGTTAAATAATTAGAGCCAGTAACCCAATCTACCATGGAAGGGGTTGTCAATCACCCATTGCACAGTCTCCATCAAGCCTAACCTCATTCATTCATCTTCCATTTCTGCCCTGGAGACATCTGATTTGGAGGCGGAGGCAGCTGGTCTAATCTCATGACACAGACAAGGAAACTTGAGCAGAGCCAACAGAATCAGAGCCCTGAGAAGAAGCTGCCTCTTAACCTAGTGTTCTTCACTTCTCATTTTGATGACAGAGCACTATTATCTTACCTGTGTGAAATAAAATAATTCCTCATAGTTTTTGCCAATAGAATTTCGTATTTGGAAAGAGCTACATTAAAGCTTGAAAGGCATTACATAATTGGACTACGGATCACTCATTAGGATGAGTTTTTAAGTATTCAAAGCAATCTCCTCCTTAATAATTCTCAGAGTCTAACTGCACCTTATGTGGAAATATGGCACTAGAGACCTCCATTAGGGAAATAAAAGAGCTTCCTACAAATTAGACGGCATTATTTACTTTAAGTTGGAAAATCTCAGCAGGCTTCCCTTTCAGAACTGTAGTTTTTCTTGTTCTCTGCTTCTAAGACTTGATACTTTTAAAAAACACTATACTCAAAAAGCTCACAAACCATTGAATCGCTCATGAATGAAGAAAGGAGAAACAAAGCTTAGTAAATGAATTTTAACATGTTAATTTGGAAGGTCATTAATCAATGGTCATGGGGATCCCTTAATTCCTTACAAGGGAAGCTCCACTCAGACAGAAGCTCCTTTTCCCTGTAGCAAGAGTCCCTGCAGAGCCCTTCCTCCTCTCCTAGCCTGCAGGGGTGAGCAGTCCCCCAAAGTCCTCCGAGCTCTGTTTGCTAAGCCTCCAGGCAGCCCCAGTACCCAGCTCCCAGGGTTTTCCTAGGACCCGACCCTTGTAGCTTTAGCTTTCCAGAGGCACTGCTGTCACACAGGCAAAATCAACCTCCCACCCCACAAAATGAAGAGGCACAAATGTAGAAATCAGAAACCAGGAAGGTGCCAGCAGTTCACAAGACCTAAAGCTTCCAAAAGCACCTGCAGTCCCAAAGTTCACCACACGGACCACGCCCCAACCATGCTCACACACTTCACTGTGTTCAAATCCTTTCTACCCCTTGACCTATGATACTTCCCCAGCCTGATTTTGTTTTCTTGAGGAAAGGTAGGCTGTGGAGGAAGGAGAACAGACAAATGGGAGTCTCTATATCTCTCCTACCCTCCTTCCAAATCTAGAGTAAACTATTTTTCTTTCTCTAAAATCTTTCCTACCTACGATATAAATATTTTGTTGACAGCTTTGCTGGTTCAAGTCTTTCCCCGTGAGCCAGCCAGCTGGGTCCATGCTATGGTGCCTCGCCCAGGCCCTGGCTCACACCCTCATCTCCTTGTGAGTACGTCATGATAACGTCACCCTTCCCCAGGGAGAGTGAAGTACATGGAGAAACAAAGCTCACCTAATAACCAGACATTGAAGAATTCCATAAGGAGTGCATCCCTCCATGAATGTCAACATGTCCAGCAGGGATGAGAAACAGGATTTCGAGATAAAGCACTTTATTATCTGCTTTCAAGGATTTAAAATCACTTAAACCACACAACCATGGTGAAAGTTCGCATTTTCATTTTGTAGACCAGGTGGGGCGGGGGCTTGAAGTTGTGAGGCATGAAGTCATTTGTTCAAAGTCACACGTAGTAAGGAGTAGAGGGGGGGGGTATTTGTAGTGGAGTAGTTGGGTGGGGTGGTCTGTGGTCATGGGGGTGGCAGTGGGTGGGTGGAGGAAGATCTTGGACCAAAGGGGCCAGGCCCCTTTGTCCTTGATTAAATACTACAATTAGAAGTCCTGTTAAATGATCCTTTCAGTGCCTGTAAATATATGTAAGGAATAAAATCAAAGTTCTCTCTCTCACAAAACGGTTGATCTTGCCATTACAAGCTTATGCTTTTGTTTGTGTGTCTGTCTGAGATGGTTTCTGCACATGTTTTAAAGCTGTCTTGGCAAAGCATTAATACTGCCTGACTGTATTTTTCTACAAGAACTCTTTAGGACAAATTGGTAGCAAGAAGCTTGGAATCCAAGAGCAGAAGTTTCCAAAGTCTTGGCTTTGGGTAATTTCAGAAATTGTGCCAACGTGTATAAAACCTGCCTTCCTCCAGACAATGGGAGAGACCGAGGATGTGAGTGTGTGATGAGCAGAGCTCAGAAGGCTTGCCACACAGCACTTCCTGTGGTTCAGATTTCCATCTGTTCTTCAGCTGCCAGGGTGACGCGGGAAAAAATGACCAAGCTCTCTCGGGCATAGTTGCAATAGAAACTTCACCTCTGCGTTTTCCTACTTTTTTCTACCATTAAACATTAAAAATATACTTTTGCAAGGAAGGAGTAATAAAATATAAAATTTTGTGAATATGACAGTCTTTGTCCTAGTTTTTGGTCTAATGGGAAATTGTCTCTGAAAGCTAACCGCAGTCTCTATATCTTATAGTTATTTGGCATGCTTTAAAAACGTCTTTGCACTCTATGAATGCAATAAGCATTCATAACCGTAATTCAGCTTCAAGTTGAAGGATAGCCATTGTTCTTTCATAATTTGTTTCGGGACTATCAAAGAAAGTTCGGGCAATCCATCTTGATATAGGATGCTTGACATAGTCCCAGTGTTCTGGGGTATAGCCTTCTGGAATTTCTACTAACCTCAGCTTCACCAATAAATACATTCACCAGAGTTATGCCAATTGCTACTGGAATCCCAGTCAACAAAATGTAGAATCTCATTAATTTCAAAAAACGTCTGTCATAGAATCCAGAAGTCTTGATGATAAACAGTCTTTTCCAGTGGTTTCCACTGCGTCGCATAGGAGCGACAGTCTTCGGAAAGTCACGGGTGAGGAAGCCCCCGCAATCCAAGTCGAGTGCCAAGGCGGCGGGCCGGACAGAGCGGCCACTGCAGGGACCGAAGCCCGCTGCAATAACTCATGGCCGCCGTGGCTACTATCTGTGTTGCTTTTAGCTAGAACTAGAAATCACATCAAGGCTCTGGTACAACAGCCACAGGAAACTAATAGACATTTAAAAAAAAAAGTTTCCAAATAAGCTTTTTCTGAAGGCATGCTTTTACTACACCCGGAGACACAATACGTGACTTTTCAGGATCCTATCAATTGACTGGTACCTTACCAAGAGACATCACAAATCCCCTGGCTGGGCAGAGATGTAAATAATTCTTTAAAAACAAATGTTGGACTTTGTCATTTTTTTTTTCTGTTGTAAAATCAGAATATCAGTGAGCAAAATCAATTGTAGAGGAGAAGTAATAAAATATTGGGGATATATTCTTCAAAATACTTGAAAATATTTTTTCATGTGATAGTAATATCTGCTTCAGTTGGATTTCAAGCAGTAATGGGTAAGAACAGAGGATTTCCCTCAAACCATCTTTCCATATGTTTATCCTTGATTTTTGGTACTTGACAAAGAGATACTATCAGTATTGATTAACTATCAATTTTAGACTGTTGTGAATTTTTACTTTTAAAGCACATCGGTAAATATGTAAATCATGCCCTAAACTGCTCATTTAATTTTCAAAGGTTGTGATAGAGCTCTCATTCTTAAATGATAGAATTCTGAAAGTCAGCAGTGTGCTCTTCCATACCTCTAGTTTTGCAGTTGAATTACAGCTTTATTTATTTATTCCAAAATTGATGCCAAACTCTGATTTCGGAATCTCAAGAAAAAGCATAAAAGATACGGGTCTCTCTGAACTCCAGAGGAGACCAAGGCAGGTCCCACCATGACACACTCTCCTAACACTTAATAATTTTCTTTGACAACACCTGCCACAATTATAACTAATAATCAGTTGTGTAATTCTTTATATGATGTTTCTCTTTCTCTACTAGCATAGGTCCCAGGAGAGTAGGATGCATATATATACCTCATTTACCTTTTATCTTCAATGCCTAACATTGCTTGGCTCATAATAAATATCTGTTGAATGAATGGATACAATAAATGTATGATATTGTCATTGCTTATGGAGCTTCCCAAGTTATATGCTTAGCTCTGATTTTAATTATTGCATAAATGGATGGGAAATCTGTGTCATATGGCATATCCCCCACTTGAGAATATGTCAGTCTTAATAGTACATTTATAAAACTACTTTATTTATATTATTTGAATATTACAAGGAGGATAAAGTCAGAAATATTGGGACTAGGTATTAAACACAATCGATAAAACATTACATGACATAGAGAATACAGCATCAGTATCTAGCACTGTGAATATTAAATTAACAATGCAAGTACCAGATAGGGATTTTTCACTTAAATAATTTACAACCTTATTACATCATAATAAATGAGAATGATATGGCTTTTTATTCATGTATGTTGATATGAAGAAAAAGTTATTTTATCTGCCTTTAAGGTACATAAACCAAGATCCCAAAGTAAAATATTTATAGATTATTGTAATCAAGTTCTGATCATGACAATATATATTAATAACTACTCAATACATGTACATTGGATGAAAATGATATGTAAAGATACTGTGGAAGATACAAAGAAAAATGACATCCTTCCTGAACAAGGAGACTAAAATTACTCAATGTAGGAATGGTTCAGAAAATCAGCCCTAAGGGTACTACCCATCCTCCCTCCCCACTCCCCAACACCTTCCAACTCCTGCACACACCGGTACCTCCAACCAACCTCCCTCACTGCTAAATAAGCAGGGTCAGTTGGTCTGGTCAAGGAAGGAATCAGGGGAAAAGATGGCTTGAGCTGCAATTTGAATGATGGTTAGAAGTGAGATAAGCGGTGAGGAAATTCCAAGGCAAGGAAATCACTTTGAAACAAAGTTGCAGAAATAAAAATAGCATAAAGCATATTGAAGATAACAAATAGGTCTATTGGACCATATGTCTTAGTAAGGGACATGCAGCAGAAGCTATTGTGATAATAACTTCTATCCTGTTCTACGTGCTGAAAAACTTTTTCCCCCTTTCTGCCC
>NW_026711895.1:0-28293 GCF_026419965.1 Kogia breviceps
ATTACAGGTACAAAAATGACTCATAATGAAGATAAGAATCGATATCTGACTGCCTAAATTGTAAGTAATTATAGGTACTACAAACTTCACACCCACCCAGGACTTGATTCCTTCCTAATGAAGACTGGACAATGAGTAGGTTGGATCCACGTCCTAATCATGAGACACAATGTTTGTAGTTGAAAGGGGTGTTTGCAAAATAAGCTGCTACCTATTCTGCATCATCTCTCCTTTCTCTGTGTAGTTTTATTTGCCTTGGCTTACACATAACAATTCAGGCACCCTTATCTGTCACCCTGCCTTCCAGGCTGTGACATGAACACAAACCTCTTTACAAGGATCTCAAATTGTTGTTTAATTTTTACTAGCCAACAAAACTATGGTCTTCTTTTTGAACCAAAGAGAAGTCTTGGAATCATTTTGCGGCCAAACACCTAACTTAGAGAACTGACCCTGTTCCGGTTTTCCATGGTTCTCCCCAGGCTGATCATTTAGATAGAGGCATAAGAAGAAAGAAATCTAATAATGCCATATTAAAGATTGTGAATTGGACTCTGCGTATTCCTACAACTTGAGAAGTCAGAACAATAGCCTGGATCGTTCTCCCAGCCCAGCCTACTCATCCCTTCCCTCTAACCCTGGTGTCACTGCTGGGCTTCTGAGCAGAGCTTGCATGAGTCAATAAGGAGGGAGAATCCAGGAACACTGCATTGCAAATCTCTGGTAACTCAGAGAGAAACAGATTGTTTTTTCCTTAAGCGAGACACAGACCTGCAGTGTGAGGTTTCATTCTTGGAGATGATCATATTTCTTGTATCAATTCATTCTCTAATGACTTTAAGCGTACAAATACTCTGCCTCAGTTACCCTGACAAAATCATGCTGATGGAAAGCGATCTGAACAGTCACTCATGATTTAGTAAGACTTGAAGGAAGCTTTACAGTTAAAGTACATCATTCTTTACCCTCACTTGCCTGTCAAAGAGTAACTGAATATACAAAATATAAAAACTTTTTACAGGTCATTTCTACTTGAAAGTCCCCAAGGGCACAGACAGAAAGAAATATGACAGATTCTATTAATTCAGTTTAGGAGATGGGGGAAATGAGGCATGGGAAAGTTTAGTTATCTGCTCTCATTTTTCTACTTTACATACTTTTATAAGATGCAAATACCAAATAATGCACCTTGCAGTCAAGCGCTTAAAAGATGATGCTCTGCAGAACCCCAGTTTGAGGGGATGGTAAAAGGGCCAAAATAAGTTTGGAAAACTCTAGTTTAAATATAATTAAACTCTAATGTAGGGGAGTCCCAAAAATAGATATGCTAGATTGAATTGTTTTTTTTTTTTTAATCTCTCTTAGCTAGAAGAGTTGTCATGACTTCACAGATGGGCAAGGACAGAAAACAACCTTGGAATAGACTTCCTGTTTTTGCAAATAAAAAGTTGAATGGCTTTTCTGAGATATTTCAATATTAGTTTAGTTGGCTTCACTTACCTGAGACAAAACTGTCAAAAAAATTTAGGTGATAAACAAAGAACAAAGTAAAAGGATGGTTCTAACCTTGTAGAAGTTGGTCATCAGAGAACAAGAAATGTACGGCCATGGGGAGGGAGCCCTTTGTGTCCGTGAGATAGTTGATTCAGGAATGAGGAATGAAGTGGTGCTCTCTGAGCTGGCCGGCACTCAGAGAAGTGGCTTTACATGTGAACCCCAGGTGCTGAGTGCAAAGAGCTAGAACGTTTATAGAGTTCAGCCTTTTGTACATGAAGCCCTTTTGGGTGATGGCCACATTTCCCTCCAGTTACCACTGAAAGGTATTCACTATGGCAGGCAAAGAAGGACTCAGCTGTATCACCACCTCCAGCCCGTTATTCAGGAGCAGGCTCACAGGTGTGCTCAGATCTTCAGAGCTTGGTAGACCATGATTTCCACTCGAGAGTCTCACCCTCGCCACTTGACTGGGGAGCTCCATCTGTTCCACCAGAGACACTCAAGTGCCACTGGTGCTCTGAGTCCCTGGTTGCAGAGTGAGGGTTTCAGCACTCAGCAGTAGTGGTCCAATGTAACAAGCATCCCTAGAAGCATACTTTTGAGGATAGTGGACATAAAACCTGATCTGTTCTCCTTATACCAAGGCAGCTAATAAGCCTTTAGAAATACTGAGGGAGGGAATTAAACGAGTTTAACTAGTTGACAAGTTTTTGAACTTCAGTAAAAGACACCACCAGCCTTTATAATAGCGGCTGCCTACTTCTAACAAATATTGTGGCTGCTGTGGGAGTCCAGGATTTACCTCCCCCCCCTTTTTTTTTGCCTTCAAGCTCTACTTTCCAAGAAGGCTCCCTTCAGCATCCATGCTCCTGCATTCCATACCGAGATTAAAATGAGTCAGGTTGAGTTCTTCCTGTTGGGAACTGGTAAACTCTCAAAAATTTTGGGTATATAATGAAGGAGGTTATCTGCTATCACTACCATTCTGAGATTGATGGTAGTATGTAACTTTTACCTCAAACTACCAACTAAACAAAGAAACCTCCAATTAAAAATTATCTTTAATACAGGATTCTTTTTCAGAGCCTTAAAAATGCTAATATGCATTTTAATATGTATTAGAAATCTACAAATAAATAGTGTTCTATATTCCCAAGCATTTCATCATGGAGTCCTATTTTTAAAAAGCACCTCACGAGACACACTTCGGGAAATATTGGAAAGTGTTCAGAATTCTTTCTGAGCTCTTGATAAGGTATCGGTGAGGCTATAAAGTGCTTTTTACCCACAGCAATTGTCTGGACCACTGCTGTGGCTTAAATTGAAAGCCAGACAATGAATGGCTTTCCCATTGATATCAAACTACTCAAATTCCTTCATTCCAATCTTTGCACTTAGAAGTAGATATAAGAAGTTTCATTTGCTAAACAAACACCTTAACAACTATCTCACTAAAAATAGCTCATAAGAGCATTGTTTTAATTTTAACTTAAGAAACAGCTAATTTTAAAGACTGTAAACATGTATTTTAGGGAACTATAAAAAAGCACACAACACAACTGTGTACCTTGTGCTGTTTATTGGAAGAAAACATGACCCTTTCCTTTCTTCCTCTAATGTGTAAAATATTTTTACTAAATAAAATGTACCTAATTGGACTAGTTGCTTCTGTTATTTCTGAATCCATAGGCAAGCATAATCAAGGACTATTATGAACTCATTCTAGACCAAATCTCTCTCTCTCTCTCTCTCTCTCTCTCTCTCTCTCTCTCTCTCTCACACACACACACACACACACACACACACTTTTTTTTTTTTTTCTGGTACGCGGGCCTCTCACTGCTGTGGCCTCTCCCGTTGCAGAGCACAGGCTCCGGACACGCAGGCTCAGCGGCCATGGCTCACGGGCCCAGCCGCTCCGCGGCACGTGGGATCTTCCCGGACCGGGGCACGAACCCATGTTCCCCTGCATTGGCAGGCGGATTCTCAACCACTGCGCCACCAGGGATGCCCACACACATGCATTTTACTTTTCCTTCTTCCAAGACACATCTCCTACATATAGGTTCTTGCATTTCTGAAACATTTTTTGCAATTGCCCCTGTGTTCTTTAATATTACATGTGTTTACTTGAAGAGGTGGCTTTTGAGGAAATAATTGAACTGATATCTATTAATCAACCATTTTATCATTTACTCTATAAGAGACGCTAAATATATTATATTTTAATCTTTGCTAAAATCCAAACAGTCAAGCATTATTATCACCTGGTCCAATGATGGAGAAAATGAGATACACAGAGATTATTTTATTTGCTGCAAGTCCTGAGCCGTATGGAGGGGATTTCTGAGCTTAAACACGGGTTTAGAGATCTGCTTGCACATATTTTCTGTTCAAAATCCCCTGCTTGCCTCGAACTCTCTGACCAACAAATTGTCTAATTCCAGTTCTTTTGACTTTGATTGGATCTCTATATTCAAACTGCCTCTTCCTCCTGGACAAATACTAATCAATCTTCTCTTTGGTCAAAGTCAGAAGATATCATCTGGGGGCCACACAATAAAAAAAAGACAAGTAGAGAAAAGCTAAGCGAGGATTAGAAACAAGAACAAGGGTATTACATTAAATAATAATAATAATAATGTCATTTACAGCAACATGGATGGACCTAGAGATTGTCATACTGAGTGAAGTCAGACAGGAAAGACAAATATCATATGATATTGCTTATATGTGGAATCTATAAAAAAGGATGCAAATGAACTTATCTTCAAAACAGAAATGTAGCTACGGATGTAATGAACAAACTTATGGTCACCAGGGGGTAAGGGGAGGGGAGGGATAAATTGGGAGATTGGGATTGACATATAAACACTACTACATATAAAACAGATAATTAATAAGTACCTACTGTATAGCACAGGGAACTCTACTCAATACTCTCTAATGGCCTATATGGGAAAAGAATCTAAAAAAGAGTGGATATATGCATATGTATAACTGATTCACTTTGCTGTGCACCTGAAACTAACACAACATTGTAAATCAACTATACTCCAATAAAATTTTTTTTTAAAGATCAAGGGCATTTTGTATCAAGACTTTAAAAAATTATGAATTAATATTATTCCCTCAGGTTTTATTAAGAGAAGGGTCAAGAGATAGCTACCTGAGGAAAATGCTACTCTCAATTTTGCAAGCAACATTTTATTGAAAATGATTTACTTCTATTTTTAAAATGTATTTTGCCTTCTCATAGGAGGGTTCTTGAGCAAATGATTTATTGAGGGAGTATTCTCAAGAGAAACCTGTGGAGGAAGTAAGGGAAATAGGACTGGGCAAGGGAAAGAAGGTGGGTAAATATGTAGTTTCAGCAGAAGGTTAGCCTCTGGAGTGTGAATTGTTCTACAAAATTGCCCATTAAGAGGCTGTTATATATTATATCAGTTCATTCTTTTTCATGAACTATCCCAGGAAGTAGTTACCGTAACACCTCCAACGCCTCTCTGGACTTCGTGGTTTCTGTCATTCAGTAGAAATCCTCCAGAGAAAGATGCAGCTGTAAGAGGTTCTGGGATAGGCACGCTAACCTCATAAAGAGGATCTGGGTGAGATGTCAACATTAACACCTATACGCCTTAAGTAAGGATACATGTCATAAATCTTAGAGCTCAAAACATGGAAAAATCTTATTTGAAAATCTGGTCTTTTTTTTTTTCTCTCTACTTGAATACAAGAGGGAAATGCAACACTCACCACTTTTCTCTTTTTGCCTAGGCTGACATGAATTTTGTACTAATTTCTTAGCCGTAAACCATCTTTAGAAAAGGTTTCTGGTATAGTTATTGTCCTGTTTCCTGACTCCCCAACTGTATACCTTTACCCTTCTATCATTTCAAATGTCTGATTCTACTTTTTTAAAAAACTGTGAGTCATTTCAAATCCTTTCTACAATAGTAGATTGAATGAATAATAAAAAATTTTTTAATAAGGAAACGCATTAGTCCAATGACATGAAACACATATGGATAAATGCAATACCTTTGCAAGTAGAGTATTTATGTAATCATGACCACATTTTTTTCAACAGAAGACTCCATTAAAAGTCACATTTATAAGACAAAATTTACCACAGCGTTCATTTCATATAAGAATACACATTTTAATTTCATCCTTAACATTTATTAAAGTAATAATTCCTTAAAATATTTTTCACAAAACAATTATGGAAATATTATCAAGTTTGAACATATTCTGAAAACCTTTTAATTTAAGGAAAGCACCCACTGGCCTTAGCAATGATTATTCTATCCAACCAGGCACTTAAAAATGACAGGGTCAAAGTCTTGGATGTGACATTTAAACCCTTCAAATGCCCTAATACAAATAATTCATTATTCACAAATCCAAAATAAAATGGCAAGGTCAGCAAAGAGCATCTCCCACATTTACAATCTGAATAAATTATTAAGCTTCTATAATTATCTTTGCTTTATCAAAAAAGCATCCAACACCCTACCCAGCCCCACTGTGGATTTCTAGGTCATTATGTCCCTTTGCCATTTCTCAGAAAATTAAATAATCAAGAACTGTTGCCCCATTTCAGGACTGGGGAAAAAAAGGAAACAGCAAATGGTCAAACATTATTAAGAAAAAGAACAGGGTGAATAAACTCTGAGAAAAATTATAAAGTCAGTCTTTGATTGCTCCAACTTCCCTTTTTTCTTTCCCACTATTGAAGTCTGTGATCTGGAAAGAATCTGTGCCCTGTTATTCACATGAGGTAGAGTCTCAGCTGTATTGACTGTGGAATTCTAATATGTTTGTGTATGGACAGCTTTTTAACCGAGCTGCCTGTTGAATGGGTAACCCCTGTGTTTCAGCTCTCTGGAATCCTCATTTGCTTTAATATTCAATTAAAATGGCTCATAACTCCATGCCATTTACTATTGGAAGTCTATCTGGTAATCAAGATTTCTAAGGATCTCTCAACGTGGAAAGCATATTTTCAAAGTATCTTCTGGGAAATTCCCTGACGGTCCAGTGGTTAGGACTCTGCACTTCCATTGCAGGGGGCACAGGTTAGCTCCCTGGTCAGGGAACTAAGATCCCACAAGCCATGTGGCATGGCCAAAAAAAAAGTGTCTTCTGATATTACCAAAATCATTGGCTCATCTCCTAGTTGCTGCTATCAACTTTCTGTCCCCCTCCCCTACAAAAGAAAATAAACCCTCTTCCTTTATGTTTCAAGGCAGCATTAACACAAATTATTGTTAAGTAGCAAAACTATACTAAAGGTTTGGCATAACACTGAGATTACAGGAGAAAATAAACCATTGACAGTGAATATTAGTCATAAATGTTGTAAACTCCCTGAGCTGTTCCCACCTCCATAAATTCCTCCTTTACTATTAATATATTTTGATGAAATGTTAAAAATTAAGAATAATAATAATTAAGAAAAACATTTTTAGTGTAGCAGACGATGCTGAGTATCTTCAAAAATTACCTTATTTAATATTCCCAACATGCATAAGGAGTCAGTATTTTCATTTTTATGCTATGGATGAGTAATAAACTGAGGTTTATGGGGGTTAATTAAGTTGTTCAAGGTCAAACTAGTAGTAAGTTATAAGAGTCAGAATCTGAACCTAGGTTTCTCCGATGTTGATGCACTCTTTTTTTTTTTTTTTTGTGGTACGCGGGTCTCTCACTGTTGTGGCCTCTCCCGTTGTGGAGCACAGGCTCTGGACGCGCAGGCTCAGGGGCCATGGCTCACGGGCCCAGCTGCTCCGTGGCATGTGGGATCTTCCCGGACCGGGGCACGAACCCGTGTCCCCTGCATCGGCAGGCGGATTCTCAACCACTGCACCACCAGGGAAGCCCCTGATGCACTCTTTAAAAAAAATGGGATTGTCAATGGAAAGTTAGCCATAAAAAAGAATAAAATATTGCAATTTGCAGCAACATGGAGGGACCTAGAGAATATGATACTTAGTGAAGTAAGTCAGACAGAGAAAGACAAAAACTATATCATATGTGGACTCTAAAAAAAGCCAAACAGATGAATCTATATACAAAACAAACAGACTCACAGACATAGGAAACAAACATGGTTATCAAAGGGTAAAGGGAAGGTGAGGGACAAATTAAGAGTATGGACTTAACAGATACAAACTACTACACATAAAATAGACAAGCAACAAGGATTTACTGTATAGCACAGGGAGTTATATTCAATATCTTGTAATAACCTATAATGGAACAGAATCAGAAAAAAACCTGAATCACTATGCTGTTCATCTGAAACTAACGCAATACTGTAAATCAACTATACTTCAATTTTTTTAAAGGGAGGGAGGATTGTAGTTTGGAAAGGAGTGTACACCTTTACCATTTGATAAATTTGCTGGACCCTAGTAGTAGTTACCTCAGAGCCCTAAGGAGCTTGCGAATGGCCTGAAGGCATGCTGGGGATTTGGGTGGCTCTCAGTCTCACTCAGTCCCCCTTGTACAAGGTGATTTACTAGGTCAGAGAAACAAGTTGAGCTTTCCTGATGGTAGAAGCCAACACCAAATCAATTCATTCCAGCAGAAAAACCCAAAACACCATCTAATAATAAAGCTGTGATAGGCAGCATGGAATTTTGAGCAGGTCAGAAATCATCTCATTTGCTGGCATCACCATTTACTGGCAGTAATTCAATGGGAAATTTAATCTGTCAAAGCTAAAAAAGCTATAAAATTGGAATATCCAGTCAAAGCATCATTGATAATATTTAATGTGATCATGTAATTAAGCACATTGCCTAACACATAGTAAATGGTGAATAAATTCAGGAACTATTATTGGTGGTAAGAATATTATTATCTTTACAGTACTGTTTTTAAAACAGTCTATTGAAACTCTAGAGAAAAAAGCTATGATACCTATATTCAGTTTAAAAAATATGGTGGAATAAAGTTATCAATCTCAATATCAATTTGCCCTATAACATTCAATCTGACTATACTTTAATCCCTGAATCTTCTATATTAAATTCCAAATTCCCTTTATTATAGTTTCAGAACAAGTAGACAATGACTTAGTTTTAATCTGGAAATCACATTTTTCCTTTAAAGATGTTTGATTCATTATGCAATTCAAAGAACCAGGGCACTTTTAAATGCCCTTTTTTTTACAGCAGACTCACCATTATATGCAAATGAATTGGTTAAGCTTTCTTGGTTATTAAAACCATAATTAGACAAACTTTCAAGGAATATTGTTTCTAACAAAGCCTTTAACCCCACCCTGTGCAAAACTCATGCATATTCAAAGGATTATGTTTCACAAAGTGTCCCAGCTCAATACCAACTGATATATTTTCCATGTATGCAACATTCTTGAAGTCCAGTGTTTGCTGGCTTCATTAACCTTTTCATTTTTTTCCTCTTCTTTAAAATTCACCAGTTGGTAAATTAGAAAAAATTGAGGTGCACTAAAGACAATATAGAAGGTCCACACTCTCAAATCTTTTATCTAACAGGCTGTTAGGAAGTTTGGCCTAATTATACATTTTCTCTAGTTAAAAATGTCCAAGCATGCTGGAATTTAGTTAAGTGATTCTGATTTTATTATAAGCACAATAGGAGGAGCACTCCAGGATGGATGGCTCTACAGGCTGGGCCGACTGCTTAATTATTTTGATGGCAGCACATTCTTTAAAGCACTGATGGTCTAGGTCATGCTAGTACTCTGTCAGACGACTTCAGCAAATGGCATGTTTTCATGTTTAAGTATTTTGGGACCAATTTTAAAGTGGTAATGATGGATATGCTCTGTGAAATATGCTAACTCTTGGTACAGCTGGGTCTGAGACTGTGTCTGTAATGGTAATAGGCATACAGTTTGAAGTTTGGCTCAGTCACTTATAAGCTGCACAAGTAATTATAATTCTCTGATTTGCTCTATTTTTTTCTTCTGGCAAATACGACCACGTTGACTAATCTGCAAGTAAATTAGAACCCACCGAATACCAACCAACTACAAAAGGACAATTATAATTGGCAAGACAATGGACATCCTTTATTTTGATGTTGTAACATAATGAAATTGATTCTAAAAATGACATGATTTCAACACCCTCATGGCTTATCTTCTCCATCAGCATTGCATTTTTTTAATATCTGGTCTGGAAGGAATTTAAGGCTAGTAACTGTGTCCTGATTCTATTTGTATTCCTCCAGGCTGTGCAATAAATACTTAACTGTTTACACCATAATATAAGAAGACAATATGATGATTTTCTAGGTGTCGTTGCTTTTAAAGCTTATTCCTCTTATAATCCAGATTGAGACATGGTGAATGTGTGTGTGTGTGTGTGTGTGTGGTATGTCTACTGGGTGGGGGCAAGGGAGGAAATGAAACATTTACAGAAGTGACACCTTTTGTTTTTTTGCGGTACGCGGGCCTCTCACTGCTGTGGCCTCTCCCGTTGCGGAGCACAGGCTCCGGACGCGCAGGCTCAGCGGCCATGGCTCACGGGCCCAGCCGCTCCGCGGCACGTGGGATCCTCCCGGACCGGGGCACAAACCCGCGTCCCCCGCATCGGCAGGCGGACTCTCAACCACTGCGCCACCAGGGAAGCCCCATCACCTCTTTAATTCCTTATTAATCTTGTTAAAATGCTCGTTCAATTTATTTCAATTCCGAAACATAATTAGCACTGTTTCTGTGTCCAGCATCCTTTTCCCTCTTACAGGAAGTGCCAAGCCCTTGATAAGAGACAGTAAATAATTAGTTAAGACTTAAGTCAGATTCAGAGTATCTTAGTAACGGAATGAGTAGAAATAATCTTGTTTTGCTCTTGTCAATTTATAGATATGGATGCATGGCTCAGAAATGTTAAAATATGACTAAACCCACAGGGCTACTGATGGCAGAAGTAATCAGCTCTAGAATCCACATCTACAGGCCTTGCACCCTTCCTACAATACCACCGTGATTCTAGAAACGCAGATGGACTATCTTGTGTGGAAGATCTATTTCAAAGAGCCACAGTAATTACAAATATAGCAGCTGAATAACAGGCTGTGGATTATGGAATTTCATTATGTCCAGAAAGATTCTTTGATGTGGACAGTTACTTCTCAGACCCTGGCTTCTGTTTCGTGTATCTGTTTCTGAATTGAAATGTAGGCAACAAGCCCCTCAGACACAAGACGCCTTTTTAATTCTCAGCCGGGTGCTCTGCCTTTTACTCAGGCTGCAGGTGGTGAAGGTTCTCGCGTGGAGCGCACTCAGGTGAACATCTGCCGTGGAATGTCAGAGCTGAGTGGGGCACAGCTCCTAGCGTTCTCCTTCCAACAAGATAGCATGAAGTGAAGCAGCACGTTTCACACCAACATGAGATGAATACTTGGAATCTTGAGCTACCAGAGTACTGCTTTGTTTTTTTTTCCTTTTTGCCATTTTACCTGACTGGATTTTATAAATATAGTTAATCTTTATTAGTGGGCTGGTGGCAGCACCTATTATGTTAACCATACAGCACAGTGTGCTTAAGTAAGCCTTTAACTCAGAAAAAACTACCTGGGTTCAAGTTCCAGTAGGTTACATGCTGAGCAGGGAAACAGAAGCAACTTGTTCAAACTGTTTCCTTACTAACAGAAGAAGACTCCAGTTTCTACTTATATCAAAGAGTTATTCTGTGTACCTGATGAGATCTCCTCATTCATTCACTTAATAATTACTCACTGAGTATATTCTGTCAGGAAATTCACTATGTTGGGGTGTAGAGTGGCAAAAATAATAACTAATACCTAGTAGCACTGTGAATCTAAGTCTTCTTTTTCCCAAAAGATAATATACTTAAAAAAATAATAATAACTTTGTCCCCGCCAAATCAAGAATTTACAGGTATTTGGATATTCTTTTTTTTCCAGATAAGCAAATGCCCTACAGTATAACAAATACAATTACTTTTCAAAATTATCGCCCTAACGCAATTGAATATCTTGAAATGACTTTTACGTGAAAGGTAGTTTTAGGGCTGTTAACTCCTTCATCTCCCTTAGTCCTGCATCTCATCTGTTTCCGAGTTCTGGAAATGAATGATGCTATGCAAACTTTCTCACATGGAAGGAAGGAAGGGAGGGAGGGAGGGAGGGAGGAAGGAAGGAAGGAAGGGAAAGAAATGGAGGGAGGGAGGGAAGGAAGGAAGGAAGGAAGGAAGGAAGGAAGGAAGGAAGGAAGGAAGGAAAGAAAGAAAAAAGAAAGAAAGAAAGAAAGAAAGAAAGAAAGAAAGAAAGAAAGAAAGAAAGAAAGAAAGAAAGAAAGGAAGGAAGGAAGGAAGGAAGGAAGGAAGGAAGGAAGGAAGGAAGGAAGGAAGGAAGGAAAGAGAGAGGGAGGGAAGGAGGGAGGAAGAAGGGAAGAAAGAAAAAAAGAATCAAGCATCAACTTTTAATATTTGCAGCCTCACCAACATCAAGGCTGGGAAACTGTTTACATCTTAGAATGTCAAAGAATTTCAGTTAGTTAATTATGCTGCAGGTGGGCAGATGTATCTAGGAGCAGATATTTGCAGATGCAAATTGTGAATTTTGCATGGGTAAAAGTAAATAGCTAAAATGATTATTAAAGCACAGTGGAAAAATAAGATGATATATAAAATGCAAATGGGCAGTGACAAGCACACGGAGGCATTTTGCTTGTGAACTCTGACTTCCAGTAGTTGAATGTTTCTGTGCTTCCTTCATTGCTCTGTTATTTGCCATAATGAGACAGAGTTTCAGAGTGCAGCCTCTATGCCCTGCAAATGACATTCACTTACCCAGGTCTCAAGGTTAACATTTTATAAATTACCACTTCAAAGCAAGAGTCACCATCTATATGCAACAGGACTGAGGTGAGTGTCATGTGATATCAACCCCGTCATTTTCTTATTGTCCCATTTCAGATTGTATTAAACAACTCCGATTTTCTTTGCAGGGTCAAGGGCTTTATTCAGCCAGAAAAATGAATTCATCAAAAAATAATGTTTTATTATTTCTTTTATCTGCTCAAGAATCTTCTTTGACTGTCTAGAACCTAGTACATTAATTCTGAATGCAATTTCATTGCATCCAAGACCCATACAAACGTGTAGCCCACTGCATTTCAACCTTGCACACTATTTTAATTATTTCTTCACACATTTCTGTACAAGAGATCAGCCTAACCCCTTGCTTTTTCCCCCCACCCTCCCACTCCTGTCCTTGAGTGTCTTTGTCTTTTCTCTTCAATCAATGTCATTCATTCATTCATCTATTTATTCATTCATTAAAACTCATCATTGCATGCATACTTTTCCTAAGCTATATACATTTGGTATTAGAATCATAGAAATAAATAATGTATGACTCTCATTCTCAACTTTACTGGGAGGCAGACCTCTACATCAATTAAGAAACATCTACGGGCTTCCCTGGTGGCGCAGTGGTTGCGAGTCCACCTGCCGATGCAGGGGACACGGGTTCGTGCCTCGGTCCGGGAAGATCCCACATGCAGCCGAGCGGCTGGGCCCATAAGCCATGGCCACTGAGCCTGCACGTCCGGAGCCTGTGCTCCGCAACGGGAGAGGCCACAACAGTGAGAGGCCTGCGTACCACAAAAAAAAAAAAAAAAAAAATCTACACTGGTTTTTGGAGTTTGAATAGGACTGTGTCTAATAAGTGACCGAGAATGTGAACTTTAGCAGAGCAACATGAATAAGACTTCATGACTCTAAAAATATGGCAATTTCAGAGAACTCTAAATGCTCACTGTGACAGCAGCACACCTTGCAAGCGAAGACAGAGATGGGGATGAAGAGGTAGTCAGGGCTCAGATCACAGCATCTTTCCTAAAGCAAACACTACATGCTTTAGGTCCCCATTTGAATATATGAAACTGTCAACTCACATCAGTATTTCACCTCTATGTTTTCTTGTAGCACTAATTACATAAACTGATATTAAAATATGATATTGTGATCAAATTGTATTTCTATCTTGTTTTGTTTGTAAGCAATGTGTGTTATTTCCTCAGCTATTTGCAGTTAATACCAAACTACATGACTGTAATAAATCAGTGTTTGATCAGATCAAATTCAACTGAACCAGGGAAATGCCCAGCACCTTTCAATTCCACAAAGAAAGGGAGGTACAGAATGATCTCTTCCTTCATTCTGTTAATTGAGTGGAAATATCTCAATTTATAAAAACCTCTAATATCTAATTCACTAATTAAAAGGCTGGGTTCGAATTTGGAATAGACACAGAGGCAACGCTGCAGGTAGAAAGAGGCTCAAGGCCAGCCCTGTGGAAGTTGTTCCTTGTAAGTGATTGATGTGTGAGTAGTGAACATCAGAGTGAAATTAGAGACTGTGGGCTCCAAAGGAAAAACGTCTATTAGCAGGAGCTCTTACTGCATTTTAAAATGCAGTTTGGAATGATTCATTTCTTAAGGCTTAATGTGGGGAAACAGAGAGGAGTCTGGGTCTCTTTAAGAGCATTTAGAACTCAAACGTCATACAAGGCTCTTTGTGATTGGCCTTCTTACTCAGTGCTACAGGCACAATAAATGTCCTTCCACACAGCCAATCTGTTATTCTCAGTTGTCTTGAATTCCATTCAAAACCAGTTTTCTGAAGAGACAAACAGCCAGAATGCAAGCTGTTGAGGTACACAATTCCATGGATTCTTGAAACTGCCCGTTTCCAGACCAAAAACATTGCTTTTCTCAACATGAGGAAATGTTAACAGATTTTGCCACTTCTCAAATATACTCTTCTTAAGGATGGTTAAGAGTGCCTCATCTTTTGAGTCAAATGTTCCCACTGCAAAAGTAAAAAGAGCAGCGATACTTAACTTTCATAAACTATTGCAAATTAAATAGGAAGAAATTTAAAGTTTTTTTCAAATCAGTAATTGGAAGACCTGTACTGATGTTGAATTCATGACTCTAGTCTCATGATGGAGTTGAAACATAGCTAAATTATCACTAGATTTACCATTATTTTTTTAGCCTAGAATATTAAAGTCCATAAAGTAAAATAATTTGCTTGTGGTCACATTACTTACATATTAGTCATTATGGGAACTCCTTCTTAGTTTTCTGTTTTTGTTCAGTTGCTTGAGTGTGTGTATATGTCTGTATGTCCACCATGTATAATTATATCTTTTTACCAACTCATGCCAATTTATGGAAAAGTAATCTCTTGATTACTTTTTTAAAGTAATTTTTTAACATCTTTATTGCAGTATAATTGCTTTACAATGGTGTGTTAGTTTCTGCTTTATAACAAAGTGAATCAGTTATACACACACATATATCCCCATATCCCCTCCCTCTTGCGTCTCCCTCCCACCCTTCCTATCCCACCCCCCTAGGTGGTCACAAACCACCGAGCTGATCTCCCTGTGCCATGCGGCTGCTTCCCACTAGCTATCTATTTTACGTTTGGTAGTGTATATATGTCCATGCTACTCTCTCACTTTGTCCCAGCTTACCCTTCCCCCTCCCCATATCCTTAAGTCCATTCTCTAGTAGGTCTTTGTCTTTATTCCCGTCTTACCGCTAGGTTCTTCATGACCTTTTTTTCCCCCATAGATTCCATATATATGTGTTAGCATACGGTATTTGTTTTTCTCTTTCTGACTTACTTCACTCTGTATGACAGACTCTAGGTCCATCCATCTCACTACAAATATCTCAATTTCATTTCCTTTTATGGCTGAGTAATAGTCCATTGTATATATGTGCCACATCTTCTTTATCCATTCATCCGATGATGGACACTTAGGTTGCTTCCATGTCCTGGCTATTGTACATAGAGCTGCAATGAACATTTTGGTACATGACTCTTTTTGAATTATGGTTTTCTCAGGGTATATGCCCAGTAGTGGGATTGCTGGGTCGTATGGTAGTTCTATTTGTAATTTTTTAAGGAACCTCCATACTGTTCTCCATAGTGGCTGTATCAATTTACATTCCCACCAACAGTGCAAGAGTGTTCCCTTTTATCCACACCCTATCCAGCACTTATTGTTTATACATTTTTTGATGATGGCCATTCTGACCGGTGTGAGATGATATCTGATTGTAGTTTTGATTAGCATTTCTCTAATGATTAATGATGTTGAGCATTCTTTCATATGTTTGTTGGCAATCTGTATATCTTTTAAAGTAATTTTTTAAAGACAAAAACATCCTTTGATAGAATTGCAAGTTTCATTAAAATAGGCCACAGTTTGACCCAAAATTATGGGATGATTCACTAAGCCAGTTGGCATGGGCTTTACAGGGATTATCTCAGTCTTTGTTCCCAATAACTGTCAAGCAGAAAGTTAGTTTTTACTTCTTTTTTATTTTTTCTGATAAGGGAACTGTGACTTAGAAAGTTTAAATAATTTTTCCAAGGTTATAAGTCTGGTAAGTGGCTGAAACCCTGGCCTATGTTCTTAACCACAAAACTCCTACGTAGTCATTGGTAAGAGCAACAGAATGTGAAAAGTGCCCTAATAGTTAGTGGAAGTAGTAGGATTCTATGGAACACAGTATGGGCCCAGCCTGGAATTCAGGAGAGGCTTACTAAAGGAGAGGGTGCCTAGGAGGTCAAGGGAAGGTACTGGGCTGGCCAAAAATTTCATTCGGGTTTTTCTTTTTGATCTTATGAAAAACCTGAACAAGTTTTTTGGCCAATGCAATACACTGTAAATGGGAGATAAGTCCCCCTTGTGGGGTCTTTAAGGAACACTCCAACAAGACCATAGAAGTTACACCTGGAGAAGCAGATGAAATTAAAGGATTTATCACAGTGACAGGTCTGAGAAGAAGGAGGCATGGCATATCACACAAGGGGCCATAACAGAGGAGCACCAAGGGAGTAGGATCAACCAAGCCAATGGGTGGCCATGGGCAAGTGCCTTGCCTGGAGATCAGGGTGGAGTACACAAGACCAAAGACATGAGGAAATTTCACTGGTGTGTTTGAGTATCATAGGGAGAGCAAGAGGGGAACTTGTGGTAGGGACCCGCCTTATCACACCGGTGCACCTGGTCACCTGGCCAGGATGCCCACAGATTGTGGGGATGTTGAGGCATCAAAAAAAATCTGGTGTTTGACAAAATTTACAATACAGAAGGATTTTTCCAGCTGAGAGATTTGTGCAAGAAAGAGAGGTGCAGGAGAAAGGAGTAAATTTTAGAAATTGAATCGTCCTTATGGTAAGAGCATAGCTCATGGGTATTTCAGGGGAGTGTACCAAGAAATGAGATGAAAGGTAGGCAGGGGCCAAATTGTGAAGAACTAAGGAATTGTGATTTTCTTCCAAAGTCCATGAAGGTTGTAGAATAGCTTTAAACGGGTATGTTGCACCTGCCTATGTTTTGGGAAGATCATTGCAGCAGCACTGTAGAGGGTGGGGTGAGGACATTATAAATAATGAAGTCACTATAAATGATCACCACCTAGCAGGGCTCATCAGCTCTGCCTGTGGATGGAGGGAGGGTGCTGAACGGCTGATGTCCACATCGGCTTGTGGAATCCCTGAGCCACAGTGCAGCCTGACATCTTGATAGCCGTGGCAAATCATTTTAGCCAGATCTGTGGTGCCACAGCCCATTTATTTTGCATTTTTATACATTCCCAGGAGATTAGCTTAACACTAGGGAATCTGACTCAACACAAAATAGTCTGTCAAATTTATTTTTTACAGGGGTTTACAAGAAATTGAGTTAGTAAGCAAGATGCCATGTATTGCAATTTAAATTTGAACAGAAAACAGATTTTTTAACGTAACTTATCCCTGCAATAGTATATATCAAATCTCAAATAACAAATAATATTTGGTTGCAATTTTTCTCCATAGCAGTGCTGTAGTGTCTATATTTTTCATCACTATCATTAGTTGTTCATTTTAAACAGGGTGATAACTCATCGCATGATATTCAGTCAGAAGTTTTGTTGTTGTTGATAAGTTGAAGCTAATCGTAAGGAAAAAAAGGGAAGAAGTATGATTTGCCAGAAGAGAACAGAATGTAAAAATAACATTATCCATTCAGTTGGATTGAAATCTTGGCAGCTGCTCTTCAAAAAATGTTGCTGACATGGTTTATATTATATTAAAATTCAGAATTACTGCATTTTCATCAGTTTCTCTGTCTGCAGCTGGCATATCATGTTGTCAGCGTCTTGGAATTTACAAGTCCATGTACATGGTAAGAATGTTCCTTTAAATGGACATTTTCATAAGCATGTTTGCTAATTGATATGCTATGGTACTTTAAAGTATAAATATATGTTATGACAGTCATAATGCTTTAAAGTACAAGTAGGACACGAGTTGGTTTTCCTATCTCAATTTTCATTAGGTCTGCTTAAAAGCAAAAGAGTTCTTCTGGGATGATTTTTCATATATCTTTTAATTTTAAAAGGCATTGATTATTTCAATGAGGAAACTTGTTAGATAAACTTAGAATGATAGATACATCCAAAAAATCTAAATTATTTTAAAATAGGTGTAAAGAATGTGATACTCCGAAAAAATGCTATCAAATAAAACACTTATAATCTTCAATACTATAATACTACACAGTATGCCATTTTAATAGAATTATTAGTCTCTCATTAACTACATAAACTACTACTAATAACATAATAGAGTTTGGAGAATGTTGGAGTCTAATAGATTTTATTTTTTTCTGTGTATAATTCAGAGTTCTTTGGAAACTATAATCAATTCTAAGAACTCGACAATTTCAGAAGGCTTTCGATAATGTTAAAATATGTATGCTTACATGCGGTTCCCGCAGATATTTATATGCACTTATGTGGTTATGATGATAAAACTAAATTAACATATTCATATCGACTTTAGAAGATCCTGAAAAACTGGATTTGAGGCTAAATAAGGCTGAATGTCTCTGTAGATTGAAAATGCTTAAAGGAACTTTGTACCTGAAGATACAAGACAGCAAATGAATTTTGGATTTGAAAATAATAGTTTTGACTTTTCAGAGTGTCCACTTAGAATGCATATGTGAAAGACCTGGAAACACTGGAGCACTGCACACTGTTTCCCATGCAAGTGCTGCCAGAGTGAACACAGCCAGAACGTGCAGAGCCAGGATGCTAACGGGAGGCTGTGATGCTTGTACTCTCATGTCAAAACTGGCTGCCTCTGATCCTAAAAAGACAAACACTCATGCACACTCACACAAACACACACGTTACTGACTCCTTTTTTGCACAATTGCCTAAGGTCATGATATTAAATTAGCCTCTTTATTTATTATTTAAACAAGCAACCGCCTAATCTCTCATTATGACTCAGAAAGAGCCCATTAATATTTCCACCACTGGTGAGCAAAGCTAGTGAGATGAACTCGAAAAGCGAGGTGCACAATTCCAATAGCTCAAAGTCCATTTTTGCCATGAATACAAATGGCTTTGTGGAATCAAGATGTTGATAGAAACTTCGCTAAAGCTGATATTTTGTTTTTCCTCTCAGTGAAACTGTTGCAATTAAATTTCAATAGACTTGATATCATTAATTATAATTATTACTTTCTTTAGTTGGAAAATATGAATGTGAAAGTTTTGGCCAGAGAGCAATCTCAGGAGGGAAATTAGAACTCTCGGTAGTCAGTAACAGGGGGGCATTCTGAATCTCTCCCTGGTTTTCATTAGCTGGAAGGAGAGCACATTTAAGGCAATGCTAACAAGATCGATGTTTAAATTTGATTTATCAGTGCTATCTAAACGTATATCTGCACTGTGCCGAGTTTATTTTTCTACATTAAAGATTATTCAGTGATATCTCCTGGGTTAAGACAACTTCTAAACAAGATAAAGCACCCTGTGAATTAATGTATTTCAGAGAATCAAGAAAACATAAGTTGTGTATTCTTTTCATTAAATTATCCTTTACTATATTGATTTAACTGAACCAAAAACATATTTAGCTAAGGAAACAAAACATAGATACAGCACTCTGTCTCTTTGGTACTCCTTTTGTACTGAGGAAAGAATACAGGCGTGTGTGGGCATGTGGGGTGTGTGTGGGCATATGGGGTGTGTGTGTGTGTGTGTGTGTGTGTGTGTGTGTGTGTGTGTGTGTGTATACCTCTGCATATTTGTGGTGTTACAGATGCTGTTTTATAAGAGGAAAGCATTGTTCAATTTCCTTCAGAAACAGACAAAAGAAGCACAATCAGTTAATGCTTGCTACCTGGCTCTTTACATTTTTATTGTACTCTACATAAACAATAAAATTATTGTGATTATGTCATCAACTCAAATAATATAGATTGAGTAACCATTTGCAAGTCAAAGATGTACAGACAACCAAAGGGACCACCTGTATAACCAAATAACAGCAATCTTTCTAAACCTTTAAATCAAAGACTAAGTACCATACGAGAGAATTTTAGAAGTCAGACTAACTTAACATATATTGTAAGAAGAACTGTTTCTTTTTTGTGTGCGCATGTATTTGGAGACTTTATTAATCTACCAATTTTATCTCTACCAAAAAAATGTAAATTATTATTTACGCAGGAATTGTTCAGCCTTACGAACCTGAATAGGTGAACGGTTATGAAATTTGGTCTCTTAAGAACACTTAAATTCTGATGGTAGCACAGTGAGCCTGTATAAGCTATCACTACATGTTGAAAAACTAACCTCTGTAATTAACTTGCATTATACATAGGGCTCCAGTTACAATAAAATCCAATTTTCCATAGTATACACACCAGGCAGCTCTGCTGAACATTAGATTTTAATGAGATTTGTGACCTTATTCATAATTCATTCTTTAAGTTGGGAAAGTTTTGGTTAAAGTTCAAAGCAGTATCTTAAAGCATGAAAATAAAATCTATCTCAAGCTTTTCTTGGAGACATCTTTTCAAATGAATTCTGGAACCCCAAAATGGCTTATCTGTTTCTCAGAGCAACTTGTGGAAACCATTCTGGCTTTAGCATGGGAGAATTCACCATTGACAAGGGAATTTTCCACTCTTGTCCTTGGTTTAAGGATAATTGTTTTTTACTTTCCCCTTCTCGTTGGTTATCTGGCAGCTTTAATTCTTGGCATAATCTAGTCCAGTACCTCTGAAATTTCAATGTGCTTAGAAATCACTTATGGATCTTGTCAAAATCTAGGTTCTAGTTCACTAGGTCTTGGATGGGACCCACAAGTCTGAATTTTTTATAAATGATGCTGGTGTTGCTGGTTTGAGAACCACTTGGTGAATAGCAAGGTCTACTCTGTACTAGAGGTTGCTCATTTTCCCCCCTCATTTTTCAGATGAAGAAAATGAGGCTCAAAGATATGAAATACCTTTCTTTAAATAAGTGATTCTTAAACAGGGATGATTATTAGAATCACCTGAGGAGTTTTTTTTTTTTTTTTTTTTGCGGTATGCGGGCCTCTCACTGTTGTGGCCTCTCCCATTGCGGAGCACAGGCTCCGGACGCACAGGCTCAGCGGCCATGGCTCACGGGCTTAGTCGCTCCGCGGCATGTGGGATCTTCCCGGACCAGGGCACGAACCCGTGTCTCCTGCATCGGCAGGCGGACTCTCAACCACTGCGCCACCAGGGAAGCCCCTGAGGAGTTTTTAAACCCGAGAAGGGCTGAGTCTAATGGTAGGCTGGCTGATTGGCAGACAGATTGCTTGATTCAATGATTTATTTCTGCTTACACTTGGCATTTATTTGTTGAGCTATGCCCCAGATGCTATTGAGTCCCTTTAACATATACATTCTTTCATTATTTACTTCTCATAGTAAATGTTATCAACTCTGAAAGGTCTTCCTGGACCATGATATCTAAAGGGCTGTTCTTGTCTTTTCATGCCACCACATCATCCTGCTCTCTTTTTTTCCTCCAAATCACTAACTATATAAAACTATATTGTTTCTTTCTCATTAGAATGCAACTTTCATGAAAGCAGAGACATTCCTTGTCCTATTAACCTCCATATCTTTCCCTTAGTAAGGCTGGATTACATGTTTGTTAAATAAATTAAATTTAGAGGGAAACAATAGAGCTTAGCAGCTGCAAGTATAAGCTTTGAATACAAGTAGACTGGCTGTGTTTCCTTGGATGTATTACTGATGTCCCAGTAAGCCCAATGTCCTCATTTATAAATAGATAGTAATAGCATCTGTTTCATAGAGTTTTTGTAATGTTAAATGAGATGATTCATGCACAGAGCTAAACGCAGTGCCTGACATACAGAAAACATTCAGTAAACAGCATTATTAGACTAAATTTTAATGACCAAAAAATTGCTGGGAATTAGATATGATTCTCATTTAACAAGTGGGGAAATAGAACCATTAAGAAGAGTTCATTTGCCCAAGATCACAAATATAATTTCTGGAAAGGCTGAACCAGAATCTGGATGCTCATGTTTGCAAAGATTTGTGCAAGACCCATCCCCACATGTTGGCAGTTACAGTTTCACTCAGGATAAGGCAACCGCCTTTGACTCCTAGTCCAGTGCTTTTTCAGCTACACCACTGTGCCACATAATTGGTGGGAAAAGATGTAGCTCTTTTCCAGATACACTGAGTGCATTCATCAGCAGAGGTCCAATTCCAGGACTTATTGGTGAAACCAAGGGTTGACTATTCCCTTATAGCCAAAACAGTTGTCTATAACATATTCAACTCCAGCCATGTAACAAACACCCATTAATCCTCAGTAAATCTCTATGGCACAAGTAGAATCATTCCCAGTTTATAGATGGAGATATTAGATGTCAGAGCAATGAGGTAAAGCAGGCAGGCTGTTACAGCTTACAAGACCACAGCTAGGATTGGAACTCACAGCTCTGTGTAATCAAAATAAAGTACGGAATCAGGATGAAATTATTACATTTCATGGATGGCAGATGGTCCATTCTTTCTGAGATGGAAAACATACTGAAAACTTAACTTTCTTTGCTTTGGAGTCCTCACACTTCCTCTTGAGGAGCCTACCACACAATAAAAACTTATAAAATGTGATTGTCTCCTGAATAAAAAGCAAGGAAGTCTGGGAAAGGAGTAGAAATTCATTTATCAGCACATATCTGTGTGTATGTGTATTTGCATATATATTTGTTGAGTCACGCTAATTGTCAACCCCAGAAGACAGAAGGTAAGAGATAGAATCCTTAGGCTCAGGAAACTCAGATTAATGAGTGCAACTTTACTGAAACACATCTGTTGTAAAGATGAAAAGATACACACTGTAGCAGAGGTAGGAACAACATGAAGTGAGGATGTCCAATGCCCTGAAGCCATTTGGGAAGGTCAGGCAGACGAGGTAACATCTTATACACCTTTTAAATTTGAAGTAGGCAGAACTTGTTAAAAGGGTATCTCTGTTAGAAAAAAAATGTGCAAATTCATGCAATATGAAAGAGTCTGGCATGTTTGGGGAATGGTAAGAAATAGTCTGTGGCTTGAGCAGAGGGTACATGGGGGGGTGCATAAAAATGAAAGAAAACTTAGACTTTTATCAATAACATACTTTTTTAAGTTAAAAATAATTCCCTCTGCAAATCTGTGAGATGCTTTCTTCACTTTCTTTCTGCCATTGAACAGCAGGGAGACACCACAGGAAATATGCTTTCAGTTCTGCATGCATAGGTTAATGTTACTCCACAGTTTTGAGAGCTGCTAATATGGCAACATTTTAGAATGTCTTAAAAGATTTTTTTTTCAATTTATTTTTCATATGTAAGGGATTGACATTTTCCCCTTTTCTTTGCTTTCTGCTTGCTAGTCTGTCAGTATTTACCCAGCTCACTTACAGGTTTGAAGAATCAGTTTACATATGCCCAAAGAAGAATACAAAGATTTGAGACATTCCTGAAAGAGAATATAAATCCCACCTTCCACCAGAAGTGGAGAGAGTCTGCAGCTGGTGGAGCGCTGAAATCTCTACTGTCCTGGAAGAGACCACATCACTCTGTACCCCTAGCCCAGGCACTGCCCCTGACTCACCCTATTCCTAAAATAAGCCTGCTGTGTAATCAAACATTCATTCTCACCTACGACTGTGCTCTGCAGTGAGTCCCACTGCTTTATGGTAGGAATGTGAGGTTCCTGTGGGGAGCCACATTTTCCTCTTCAACCTAAAATAATTTGCTTTGGCATCAGAAACATTAAGCTTTTAATCACAGCTTTACCATGTTTTTTACTAGTTGACTTCAAGAAACCTGATTAAGCACTCTGGACTGTGATTTCATTATCTACCATAAATCAGGATACTGATATATTTCCTGTAAGATTGTTGTGAATACTAGCTTATATATATATATATATATATATATATATATATATATATGTAATATATATAATATATATTAGAGTATATATATATGCTCTAATGCAGTACAAGTTACACATAAAGGGACTCAAATAAAGGTAATTATAATGAAAATATATTGATGGTAATGAGAGGGAGGGAGCGGGGAGGAAAAGTGAAGGATGTAGAACAGGAGTATTTACTAACATAGTACTAGGAGATGAACTTATACTGTGAATAATTATTGTATAAACTGGACTTCTGCCTTGGTTTCAGATTATTAGTAGTCCCTAGGGGTCTTGTCCTGAAAACCAGAATATGATACATTTCCTCCTCCTTTCTGCCCCCTGCCAGCAATCTATTTCCTTCTTCTCAAGTCAGACCCTAATCTCTGGACCCAGAAATAGTAGTTGGACCATATATCTCCCCTTCCCAAAGTCTTCTGAAAGGCATAAATCATTTAGCAAACAACTTTCTTATGTTAGGTATTATTTTAGGCCTATTACAGAAATGAATCCTCTAATTGATACAACAAATTTGTGATCTACCCAGCAAAACAAAGGGAACTCTTGATGTGCAAATCTACGATACAAGGGAAGTTAGTGTCATTTTATTAACTTCTGCTTTACCTTTTTTGTAAATTGCTAATTCACAATTTTTTTTTGCATATTTTCTCTGGTAGTGAAACCATTACATATATATGTATAATACATATATATATGTATACGTATAAATTATAATGTGTTAAGTCTTTGCTATTTGTGTTGCAAATACCTTTTCCCATTTTACATGATAAATTTGAAGTGGAATTAGATTAAGAAGCTTTCTAAAAATCACAGTGTTGATAAGCAAGGCAGAGAGATGGATCTACAAAGTGAAGTTCAAGACAATGGGTAATGCACATATGCACAGGAGTCTGAGGCCCCTTGGCAGCCACTGGCCACCCTGATATTAATGTACCCTATGCCTCCATACACTATTTTTTCAAATATCATTGGGAACGTGAGTCACACCTCTCATTTATAATAGACAGATAAACAAATAAACAAAACAGGCATTTAGCTAAGAGACAACAACAAAACATAACTTTAAATCCCTACACTAGTTTGAGATACTGCCTCTGTTAATGACTGAAAATCAGTTAGACAGACCAGTATTCTCTGTGGGTATATTAGTTTGGGGAGTGGGTAATGAGGGCCAATGACAACTTTACTCAAATACCAATCAAGATTTTTTATGAAGTTTTATCTTGTGTAATTTTACTTTCATTTTATTTATTTTACTCTTGATTATTAGAGCAATGCGCTTTTATTATAGGAATTTTTGAATGTGAACAATATGTAAGCATAAAAATACTTATAATACTACCACTCAGAGTCGATCACCATAAACCTTGTTTACATTTAGAATGCATTTTGTTTCTTTTTGTTCTTAATAAAGTACAATTCATATAGACAAGCTGCAATAAATGCAAAACCAAAAAACTCCTGAGGGCTCCCTATACTTTCATGGCCACCGCTAATGGGACAGGCATGGTGGGAGACCAGGGAACAGATCATCCAGTACAGCCCACCATCCAGCCTAAACAGCTCAGTTTATTGTTCCCTCTCTGATCACTTCAATAGTTATGGAAATCTCTCTACCCCAAAGCTCCATTTCAGCATATTACATAATTGTCTGCCTGCTGAAGGAGCTCTCCTTTCCAGCAATCTAAAGCCATCATACACAGAGCAGAGCTCAGATTGGTAAACACATTTGGAGAGACCCCAAAGTACCTTAACAGGAATGATGAGAATTATATCCCACCAGAGTGGAGCAGCATTTAGAGATGACTAGTTTAGAAGCTGTTCAGTGACATAGTCCATCTACGGGCCAACAGTGAAGGAAATGATCTTAAGCCAAATGGAGCCCACAAGACATAGCTACTCAGTATTGGGGAAAAAAAAATCTGAATTCACCCAGCAAAGAAAAAGAACAGAGATGGCAAGGCCATATTATTTTACTCCACTCTGTTTTGATAGCGACAAGTTCTTAGAAACTAGAGATCCTTTTAACATTGCCTTGACAATTTTTCACGACACCCCTTCACAGATATATTTGTCCAGAAAGTTCAGGTGGCTTTCAGTTGTCCTACATAATACTCTGGACCACTTTTCAGGCAATACATAAAAAGGGGAATGCTGGTGCTGTTCATAGATTTAGCTTTGAACCACTGTCCCTGCATGATTTCTTCCACTTCACTCTCTCCTGCTTCTCAGCAAATCCTGCAGCTGAATTGCGAGGAAGATATCACCCCACCTTTCAAGCATGGTGTTCAGAATGTCTCTCTGCCAACATTCTTTTTTCCTCTCCCGTTGCGGAGCACAGGCTCCGGACGCGCAGGCCCAGCGGCCATGGCTCAAGGGCCCAGCCGCTCCGCGGCACGTGGGATCTTCCCGGACCGGGGCACGAACCCGCGTCCCCTGCATCGGCAGGCGGACTCTCAACCACTGCGCCACCAGGGAAGCCCTCTGCCAACATTCTTTACGCTTCTTTATCCATAACCTAGTCTCTCCTTCTGCTGCATCAGCCTTTCTTGGGGGGTGAAAGAGGAATATACATATACATATGTACATGTATGTATGTATGTGTGATACATATACATACACATACACACATACATGTTACCCTATTCGCTGCAGTCTTGAGATCCCCTGAATCTCAACGTCAGCACCATGGACAGCACCCCCATTGGCCATACTCAGTTTCTGGCAGTGAAAACCAGACGTGAATGTTTATGTAACAGAAACTTAAGAATATATGCAGTACTAAATTATAGATAGATTTGGCTGTAATACCAACCCCGTTCAAATTCTTAAGATATATATTGCAGTAGCAAATTTACAAGAATAATTCACAAACATGCTAACAGAGGGAAAAATAAAATACTGTTTAACTTTTAGTAATAATCTTTTGATTTATTGTGGTCCTCACATCTGGTAACTGGGCAGAACTATGCCATACTGTTTTAAAACCTCCTCGGGAACTTCCCAGGTATAATTTGAAAGTGGCCGCCTGGTATGTGGAGGACAGGGACTGAAGAAAGAGGCAGACCACTCTCAACTGGTTGGCGGCAGGTTTAATAAGCAAGGGAGAACTTACTTATGAGGTTTGTCTTGAGCAGTCGCAAGACAAGGAGATTTCTGCACCTGCCTTTCAAATATTAAAAATGTATGAAGAGGCCTTAACTGGGTTCAGTCTTGTACTACATGACTACAGTACTAAATGACTACAGTCATAACACCACAATTCTATCTCAAGGCTGGATCTTCGGAGCAGCTTCTGGGAACAGGGAAGGCAAGCAGAGTACATGTTTGAAGAAGAGGGGCCTCTAATTGCCTGGGTCCAGCTTGTGGTTCAACTGGCTGTCATATCTTCTTTTTTAAAAATGTATGTATGTATGTACGTATGTATGTATTTATTTTGGCTGCGCCAGGTCTTAATTGTGGCACGCAGTATCTTCATTGTGGCATGTGGACTTTTTAGTTGCAGCATGCATGCAGGATCTAGTTCCCTGACCAGGGATTGAACCCGGGCCCCCTGCACTGAGAGCACGGAGTCTTAACCACTGGACCACCAGGAAGTCCCTGGCTGTCATATCTTCTTGATGACCTCCTCCATCAAATAGTCACAAAGAGGGCAAAAATAAAATAAATATCTTTCTACCCATTAGTCTTAATAAGACTATCTGTAGATACTTATGCTGAAAATCTCCAATTCTAACTAACAAAAAGAGGGAGACTTTCCATGCCAATTGGAGCATTTGCTACTATCACTGTTTTTCTTGGACCTGAGGATCATACGCATTGTTTCTTCTTCGAGGAGACAAATGAATTTGAGATTCCTCCAGAGATTATAGTGCAGTCAAGAAGTAGAGTCTGAAGGCTGTGTTAGATTTTTTGTTTGTTTGCAAGGAGATGAAACTTGGGGTATCCAGGTGCTACTGAGAAAGTGTGCTGTAGGCAGAAAATGTCACAAATGGGTAAAACCAATAAAAAATAAGGATTCAAAATTGAACTAAGAGAAAAAAAAAAACAGGAATGAACAATGTGAAAGAAATAAAATGTTGCAAAAAAGGCCAGAGTATTTTCCTTATTTATATTATTTGTCCATAAGTAAATCTCATAACCAAAATAAGAACATTCAAAGAAGTTGTAGATTATAATTCAAATATTCTTATGTATTTAAAAAATTTCAAACCGATGTGGGAATAAAATTTTACTTAAGATATTCTTATCTAAAATGAGGGGCTCTGCCTTTTCTGGCTAACAGAAACATTTACAGATGTACATAGTAGGAAAGGACTTAAAGAATACTCTTTTTCATCAGAAGCAGGTCAGTCTTTGATCACACATTGTGATATCAATGAGTCCTGAGAGATGTGAAAAGAGCACTCTTCTGGGAATGAAATAATCTGCATGCTAGCTTGGCTGTATAAAGTATAATGT
>NW_026711896.1:0-28030 GCF_026419965.1 Kogia breviceps
CCACGTTCTGGCGCTTTTCATGTGCTATCGGGGCCATTCCGATGTACCCGTTGACATCCGTTTCCTGCAGTTCTGCCTTGCGTTCAGCGCCTCTTCGTAGCCTGACCTCAATATATTTTGGGACGATAGTTATCGTTTAGAACTCTGCAGGTTTGGGAAGTGCAGGGCCCCTGAGCTCCATTTCCCAAGTCGCTTTTTTGTGAGTGGGACGCAACACGGCTGGATGGCTTCACGCCCTATTGTCGATCCGCGGTGGCAGGCTGAACCGCTGGTGAATTCTTCTTCGTGATGGGAAATGAGAGTGACATGTGCCCGACCAAACACCTCCAGCGAGTCTCTCATTGGTTCCCCCTCTTGCAGTTCATCCTGCGGACAAATTGCAGACGGTACGAAAGAGGCATGGAAAGGCGCCGAGTCTCCAAGTGGGGAGATTGTTAGTAAGGGGGCCTGAATGGAGAACACGAGCACCAGGAGAGGAAAACTGAGGTGAGTTTCAGAAAGCTTTCCCGATCCCACGGTGTAGCATCCGCTGGGTTTCCAATGAGTGCTTTCGCTGTCGGAAGATTGCGTTGAACCTGGAGAGTTGGGAGCCATGGAATGGGGAGCACGACGGATTCCTTTCAAGGGTCTGCATTTGCTTTCCCAACCTCACCAATCGCCTCAGCCCCAAGAGTGTCCAGCCTTATGTCTTCTGCCGCTGGGGCTGTAGATGTGGTCAATCCTGGTTGCATGCCAGTCCCTGAACGCATTTTGGAAGAATTTCTCTCTGTTTTGCCCTGCTTGTTTCTTCTTTGTGTTGGAAATGTATCCTCAGAATGGGTCTGAGCTGATTTTCCCTGCTGGTTTTAGGCTGCTTTACACACACTTGATGCACTTACACAGAGATATCAAGACTTAGCTTTTAAGATGCTTACTAGTCGGATAGATACTTGTGCGATGAACAGGGTCTGGTGAGTCCAGTTGATTGAGCAAGGAGTAGGTCGTGTCCATTCCATATTCGGTTTTCGGAAGGGTATCTGTGCTCATTTCAAACTCGAGTTTTATGCGTCACCGCACCTCACCTTTCCCCTGAAGCAGGCATAAGTGTGTTTTCTAAAAGCGTGACTCTGTTCTGTTTGGGGATTCCGTTCATGGGGAGCGATTTTTACATTCCCTCGATAAGTGATATCATAAGTTTCTTTTTTTGTGGGACTTATTTCACTGAGGATGATCGTACCTAAATCCACTCAGGATGCTGCTACCAGCCTCATGACGTGGATTTCATGGCTGAGTGACACTCCATTGGACCTACGTAGCACCACTTGTCCACTTGTCCACTTGTCTTTGTCCACTTGTCCACTCGTCTTTGTCCACTTGGCTCTTTCCTGGGATATGAAACGTGTACCGGAGTGGAGGTTCTTGTCAAGACAGCAGCCCTCAACTTTGGGGTCCCTGTGTCTGGTTGATTTTTTCATTTTCCCAAGGTCAACGCCCATGTGTGGAAGTGCCCTATGCTCTGTGGTTCTGTGTTTTACATGGTTTGGGAAAGAGGATACACTTGTGAAGATTGGCTGTTGGCCATTGACATCCCGCCCATCAGCTTAACAAGGCTCCCTTGACTCCGTGGGCTGTCCTGCCTTTCTGGCTTTTAGACTTTTTTCGCCTGGCCCTTTTGCCCCGGGGGGGGGGGGCGAGAGATTTCTTTGTAGTGCTGATTTGCTCTCCCAGGTTGCTTGGTTGGCCAAAAAGGGCGTATGCGTTTTTTCCTGAATATATTCAGGAAAAAACCCATACGCCCTTTTTGGCCAACCGCATCATTGTCCACGTTCTGGCGCTTTTCATGTGCTATCGGGGCCATTCCGATGTACCCGTTGACATCCGTTTCCTGCAGTTCTGCCTTGCGTTCAGCGCCTCTTCGTAGCCTGACCTCAATATATTTTGGGACGATAGTTATCGTTTAGAACTCTGCAGGTTTGGGAAGTGCAGGGCCCCTGAGCTCCATTTCCCAAGTCGCTTTTTTGTGAGTGGGACGCAACACGGCTGGATGGCTTCACGCCCTATTGTCGATCCGCGGTGGCAGGCTGAACCGCTGGTGAATTCTTCTTCGTGATGGGAAATGAGAGTGACATGTGCCCGACCAAACACCTCCAGCGAGTCTCTCATTGGTTCCCCCTCTTGCAGTTCATCCTGCGGACAAATTGCAGACGGTACGAAAGAGGCATGGAAAGGCGCCGAGTCTCCAAGTGGGGAGATTGTTAGTAAGGGGGCCTGAATGGAGAACACGAGCACCAGGAGAGGAAAACTGAGGTGAGTTTCAGAAAGCTTTCCCGATCCCACGGTGTAGCATCCGCTGGGTTTCCAATGAGTGCTTTCGCTGTCGGAAGATTGCGTTGAACCTGGAGAGTTGGGAGCCATGGAATGGGGAGCACGACGGATTCCTTTCAAGGGTCTGCATTTGCTTTCCCAACCTCACCAATCGCCTCAGCCCCAAGAGTGTCCAGCCTTATGTCTTCTGCCGCTGGGGCTGTAGATGTGGTCAATCCTGGTTGCATGCCAGTCCCTGAACGCATTTTGGAAGAATTTCTCTCTGTTTTGCCCTGCTTGTTTCTTCTTTGTGTTGGAAATGTATCCTCAGAATGGGTCTGAGCTGATTTTCCCTGCTGGTTTTAGGCCGCTTTACACACACTTGATGCACTTACACAGAGATATCAAGACTTAGCTTTTAAGATGCTTACTAGTCGGATAGATACTTGTGCGATGAACAGGGTCTGGTGAGTCCAGTTGATTGAGCAAGGAGTAGGTCGTGTCCATTCCATATTCGGTTTTCGGAAGGGTATCTGTGCTCATTTCAAACTCGAGTTTTATGCGTCACCGCACCTCACCTTTCCCCTGAAGCAGGCATAAGTGTGTTTTCTAAAAGCGTGACTCTGTTCTGTTTGGGGATTCCGTTCATGGGGAGCGATTTTTACATTCCCTCGATAAGTGATATCATAAGTTTCTTTTTTTGTGGGACTTATTTCACTGAGGATGATCGTACCTAAATCCACTCAGGATGCTGCTACCAGCCTCATGACGTGGATTTCATGGCTGAGTGACACTCCATTGGACCTACGTAGCACCACTTGTCCACTTGTCCACTTGTCTTTGTCCACTTGTCCACTCGTCTTTGTCCACTTGGCTCTTTCCTGGGATATGAAACGTGTACCGGAGTGGAGGTTCTTGTCAAGACAGCAGCCCTCAACTTTGGGGTCCCTGTGTCTGGTTGATTTTTTCATTTTCCCAAGGTCAACGCCCATGTGTGGAAGTGCCCTATGCTCTGTGGTTCTGTGTTTTACATGGTTTGGGAAAGAGGATACACTTGTGAAGATTGGCTGTTGGCCATTGACATCCCGCCCATCAGCTTAACAAGGCTCCCTTGACTCCGTGGGCTGTCCTGCCTTTCTGGTTTTTAGACTTTTTTCGCCTGGCCCTTTTGCCCCCGGGGGGGGGGCGAGAGATTTCTTTGTAGTGCTGATTTGCTCTCCCAGGTTGCTTGGTTGGCCAAAAAGGGCGTATGCGTTTTTTCCTGAATATATTCAGGAAAAAACGCATACGCCCTTTTTGGCCAACCGCATCATTGTCCACGTTCTGGCGCTTTTCATGTGCTATCGGGGCCATTCCGATGTACCCGTTGACATCCGTTTCCTGCAGTTCTGCCTTGCGTTCAGCGCCTCTTCGTAGCCTGACCTCAATATATTTTGGGGCGATAGTTATCGTTTAGAACTCTGCAGGTTTGGGAAGTGCAGGGCCCCTGAGCTCCATTTCCCAAGTCGCTTTTTTGTGAGTGGGACGCAACACGGCTGGATGGCTTCACGCCCTATTGTCGATCCGCGGTGGCAGGCTGAACCGCTGGTGAATTCTTCTTCGTGATGGGAAATGAGAGTGACATGTGCCCGACCAAACACCTCCAGCGAGTCTCTCATTGGTTCCCCCTCTTGCAGTTCATCCTGCGGACAAATTGCAGACGGTACGAAAGAGGCATGGAAAGGCGCCGAGTCTCCAAGTGGGGAGATTGTTAGTAAGGGGGCCTGAATGGAGAACACGAGCACCAGGAGAGGAAAACTGAGGTGAGTTTCAGAAAGCTTTCCCGATCCCACGGTGTAGCATCCGCTGGGTTTCCAATGAGTGCTTTCGCTGTCGGAAGATTGCGTTGAACCTGGAGAGTTGGGAGCCATGGAATGGGGAGCACGACGGATTCCTTTCAAGGGTCTGCATTTGCTTTCCCAACCTCACCAATCGCCTCAGCCCCAAGAGTGTCCAGCCTTATGTCTTCTGCCGCTGGGGCTGTAGATGTGGTCAATCCTGGTTGCATGCCAGTCCCTGAACGCATTTTGGAAGAATTTCTCTCTGTTTTGCCCTGCTTGTTTCTTCTTTGTGTTGGAAATGTATCCTCAGAATGGGTCTGAGCTGATTTTCCCTGCTGGTTTTAGGCCGCTTTACACACACTTGATGCACTTACACAGAGATATCAAGACTTAGCTTTTAAGATGCTTACTAGTCGGATAGATACTTGTGCGATGAACAGGGTCTGGTGAGTCCAGTTGATTGAGCAAGGAGTAGGTCGTGTCCATTCCATATTCGGTTTTCGGAAGGGTATCTGTGCTCATTTCAAACTCGAGTTTTATGCGTCACCGCACCTCACCTTTCCCCTGAAGCAGGCATAAGTGTGTTTTCTAAAAGCGTGACTCTGTTCTGTTTGGGGATTCCGTTCATGGGGAGCGATTTTTACATTCCCTCGATAAGTGATATCATAAGTTTCTTTTTTTGTGGGACTTATTTCACTGAGGATGATCGTACCTAAATCCACTCAGGATGCTGCTACCAGCCTCATGACGTGGATTTCATGGCTGAGTGACACTCCATTGGACCTACGTAGCACCACTTGTCCACTTGTCCACTTGTCTTTGTCCACTTGTCCACTCGTCTTTGTCCACTTGGCTCTTTCCTGGGATATGAAACGTGTACCGGAGTGGAGGTTCTTGTCAAGACAGCAGCCCTCAACTTTGGGGTCCCTGTGTCTGGTTGATTTTTTCATTTTCCCAAGGTCAACGCCCATGTGTGGAAGTGCCCTATGCTCTGTGGTTCTGTGTTTTACATGGTTTGGGAAAGAGGATACACTTGTGAAGATTGGCTGTTGGCCATTGACATCCCGCCCATCAGCTTAACAAGGCTCCCTTGACTCCGTGGGCTGTCCTGCCTTTCTGGTTTTTAGACTTTTTTCGCCTGGCCCTTTTGCCCCGGGGGGGGGGGGGGGCGAGAGATTTCTTTGTAGTGCTGATTTGCTCTCCCAGGTTGCTTGGTTGGCCAAAAAGGGCGTATGCGTTTTTTCCTGAATATATTCAGGAAAAAACGCATACGCCCTTTTTGGCCAACCGCATCATTGTCCACGTTCTGGCGCTTTTCATGTGCTATCGGGGCCATTCCGATGTACCCGTTGACATCCGTTTCCTGCAGTTCTGCCTTGCGTTCAGCGCCTCTTCGTAGCCTGACCTCAATATATTTTGGGACGATAGTTATCGTTTAGAACTCTGCAGGTTTGGGAAGTGCAGGGCCCCTGAGCTCCATTTCCCAAGTCGCTTTTTTGTGAGTGGGACGCAACACGGCTGGATGGCTTCACGCCCTATTGTCGATCCGCGGTGGCAGGCTGAACCGCTGGTGAATTCTTCTTCGTGATGGGAAATGAGAGTGACATGTGCCCGACCAAACACCTCCAGCGAGTCTCTCATTGGTTCCCCCTCTTGCAGTTCATCCTGCGGACAAATTGCAGACGGTACGAAAGAGGCATGGAAAGGCGCCGAGTCTCCAAGTGGGGAGATTGTTAGTAAGGGGGCCTGAATGGAGAACACGAGCACCAGGAGAGGAAAACTGAGGTGAGTTTCAGAAAGCTTTCCCGATCCCACGGTGTAGCATCCGCTGGGTTTCCAATGAGTGCTTTCGCTGTCGGAAGATTGCGTTGAACCTGGAGAGTTGGGAGCCATGGAATGGGGAGCACGACGGATTCCTTTCAAGGGTCTGCATTTGCTTTCCCAACCTCACCAATCGCCTCAGCCCCAAGAGTGTCCAGCCTTATGTCTTCTGCCGCTGGGGCTGTAGATGTGGTCAATCCTGGTTGCATGCCAGTCCCTGAACGCATTTTGGAAGAATTTCTCTCTGTTTTGCCCTGCTTGTTTCTTCTTTGTGTTGGAAATGTATCCTCAGAATGGGTCTGAGCTGATTTTCCCTGCTGGTTTTAGGCCGCTTTACACACACTTGATGCACTTACACAGAGATATCAAGACTTAGCTTTTAAGATGCTTACTAGTCGGATAGATACTTGTGCGATGAACAGGGTCTGGTGAGTCCAGTTGATTGAGCAAGGAGTAGGTCGTGTCCATTCCATATTCGGTTTTCGGAAGGGTATCTGTGCTCATTTCAAACTCGAGTTTTATGCGTCACCGCACCTCACCTTTCCCCTGAAGCAGGCATAAGTGTGTTTTCTAAAAGCGTGACTCTGTTCTGTTTGGGGATTCCGTTCATGGGGAGCGATTTTTACATTCCCTCGATAAGTGATATCATAAGTTTCTTTTTTTGTGGGACTTATTTCACTGAGGATGATCGTACCTAAATCCACTCAGGATGCTGCTACCAGCCTCATGACGTGGATTTCATGGCTGAGTGACACTCCATTGGACCTACGTAGCACCACTTGTCCACTTGTCCACTTGTCTTTGTCCACTTGTCCACTCGTCTTTGTCCACTTGGCTCTTTCCTGGGATATGAAACGTGTACCGGAGTGGAGGTTCTTGTCAAGACAGCAGCCCTCAACTTTGGGGTCCCTGTGTCTGGTTGATTTTTTCATTTTCCCAAGGTCAACGCCCATGTGTGGAAGTGCCCTATGCTCTGTGGTTCTGTGTTTTACATGGTTTGGGAAAGAGGATACACTTGTGAAGATTGGCTGTTGGCCATTGACATCCCGCCCATCAGCTTAACAAGGCTCCCTTGACTCCGTGGGCTGTCCTGCCTTTCTGGTTTTTAGACTTTTTTCGCCTGGCCCTTTTGCCCCGGGGGGGGGGGGGCGAGAGATTTCTTTGTAGTGCTGATTTGCTCTCCCAGGTTGCTTGGTTGGCCAAAAAGGGCGTATGCGTTTTTTCCTGAATATATTCAGGAAAAAACGCATACGCCCTTTTTGGCCAACCGCATCATTGTCCACGTTCTGGCGCTTTTCATGTGCTATCGGGGCCATTCCGATGTACCCGTTGACATCCGTTTCCTGCAGTTCTGCCTTGCGTTCAGCGCCTCTTCGTAGCCTGACCTCAATATATTTTGGGACGATAGTTATCGTTTAGAACTCTGCAGGTTTGGGAAGTGCAGGGCCCCTGAGCTCCATTTCCCAAGTCGCTTTTTTGTGAGTGGGACGCAACACGGCTGGATGGCTTCACGCCCTATTGTCGATCCGCGGTGGCAGGCTGAACCGCTGGTGAATTCTTCTTCGTGATGGGAAATGAGAGTGACATGTGCCCGACCAAACACCTCCAGCGAGTCTCTCATTGGTTCCCCCTCTTGCAGTTCATCCTGCGGACAAATTGCAGACGGTACGAAAGAGGCATGGAAAGGCGCCGAGTCTCCAAGTGGGGAGATTGTTAGTAAGGGGGCCTGAATGGAGAACACGAGCACCAGGAGAGGAAAACTGAGGTGAGTTTCAGAAAGCTTTCCCGATCCCACGGTGTAGCATCCGCTGGGTTTCCAATGAGTGCTTTCGCTGTCGGAAGATTGCGTTGAACCTGGAGAGTTGGGAGCCATGGAATGGGGAGCACGACGGATTCCTTTCAAGGGTCTGCATTTGCTTTCCCAACCTCACCAATCGCCTCAGCCCCAAGAGTGTCCAGCCTTATGTCTTCTGCCGCTGGGGCTGTAGATGTGGTCAATCCTGGTTGCATGCCAGTCCCTGAACGCATTTTGGAAGAATTTCTCTCTGTTTTGCCCTGCTTGTTTCTTCTTTGTGTTGGAAATGTATCCTCAGAATGGGTCTGAGCTGATTTTCCCTGCTGGTTTTAGGCCGCTTTACACACACTTGATGCACTTACACAGAGATATCAAGACTTAGCTTTTAAGATGCTTACTAGTCGGATAGATACTTGTGCGATGAACAGGGTCTGGTGAGTCCAGTTGATTGAGCAAGGAGTAGGTCGTGTCCATTCCATATTCGGTTTTCGGAAGGGTATCTGTGCTCATTTCAAACTCGAGTTTTATGCGTCACCGCACCTCACCTTTCCCCTGAAGCAGGCATAAGTGTGTTTTCTAAAAGCGTGACTCTGTTCTGTTTGGGGATTCCGTTCATGGGGAGCGATTTTTACATTCCCTCGATAAGTGATATCATAAGTTTCTTTTTTTGTGGGACTTATTTCACTGAGGATGATCGTACCTAAATCCACTCAGGATGCTGCTACCAGCCTCATGACGTGGATTTCATGGCTGAGTGACACTCCATTGGACCTACGTAGCACCACTTGTCCACTTGTCCACTTGTCTTTGTCCACTTGTCCACTCGTCTTTGTCCACTTGGCTCTTTCCTGGGATATGAAACGTGTACCGGAGTGGAGGTTCTTGTCAAGACAGCAGCCCTCAACTTTGGGGTCCCTGTGTCTGGTTGATTTTTTCATTTTCCCAAGGTCAACGCCCATGTGTGGAAGTGCCCTATGCTCTGTGGTTCTGTGTTTTACATGGTTTGGGAAAGAGGATACACTTGTGAAGATTGGCTGTTGGCCATTGACATCCCGCCCATCAGCTTAACAAGGCTCCCTTGACTCCGTGGGCTGTCCTGCCTTTCTGGTTTTTAGACTTTTTTCGCCTGGCCCTTTTGCCCCCGGGGGGGGGGCGAGAGATTTCTTTGTAGTGCTGATTTGCTCTCCCAGGTTGCTTGGTTGGCCAAAAAGGGCGTATGCGTTTTTTCCTGAATATATTCAGGAAAAAACGCATACGCCCTTTTTGGCCAACCGCATCATTGTCCACGTTCTGGCGCTTTTCATGTGCTATCGGGGCCATTCCGATGTACCCGTTGACATCCGTTTCCTGCAGTTCTGCCTTGCGTTCAGCGCCTCTTCGTAGCCTGACCTCAATATATTTTGGGGCGATAGTTATCGTTTAGAACTCTGCAGGTTTGGGAAGTGCAGGGCCCCTGAGCTCCATTTCCCAAGTCGCTTTTTTGTGAGTGGGACGCAACACGGCTGGATGGCTTCACGCCCTATTGTCGATCCGCGGTGGCAGGCTGAACCGCTGGTGAATTCTTCTTCGTGATGGGAAATGAGAGTGACATGTGCCCGACCAAACACCTCCAGCGAGTCTCTCATTGGTTCCCCCTCTTGCAGTTCATCCTGCGGACAAATTGCAGACGGTACGAAAGAGGCATGGAAAGGCGCCGAGTCTCCAAGTGGGGAGATTGTTAGTAAGGGGGCCTGAATGGAGAACACGAGCACCAGGAGAGGAAAACTGAGGTGAGTTTCAGAAAGCTTTCCCGATCCCACGGTGTAGCATCCGCTGGGTTTCCAATGAGTGCTTTCGCTGTCGGAAGATTGCGTTGAACCTGGAGAGTTGGGAGCCATGGAATGGGGAGCACGACGGATTCCTTTCAAGGGTCTGCATTTGCTTTCCCAACCTCACCAATCGCCTCAGCCCCAAGAGTGTCCAGCCTTATGTCTTCTGCCGCTGGGGCTGTAGATGTGGTCAATCCTGGTTGCATGCCAGTCCCTGAACGCATTTTGGAAGAATTTCTCTCTGTTTTGCCCTGCTTGTTTCTTCTTTGTGTTGGAAATGTATCCTCAGAATGGGTCTGAGCTGATTTTCCCTGCTGGTTTTAGGCCGCTTTACACACACTTGATGCACTTACACAGAGATATCAAGACTTAGCTTTTAAGATGCTTACTAGTCGGATAGATACTTGTGCGATGAACAGGGTCTGGTGAGTCCAGTTGATTGAGCAAGGAGTAGGTCGTGTCCATTCCATATTCGGTTTTCGGAAGGGTATCTGTGCTCATTTCAAACTCGAGTTTTATGCGTCACCGCACCTCACCTTTCCCCTGAAGCAGGCATAAGTGTGTTTTCTAAAAGCGTGACTCTGTTCTGTTTGGGGATTCCGTTCATGGGGAGCGATTTTTACATTCCCTCGATAAGTGATATCATAAGTTTCTTTTTTTGTGGGACTTATTTCACTGAGGATGATCGTACCTAAATCCACTCAGGATGCTGCTACCAGCCTCATGACGTGGATTTCATGGCTGAGTGACACTCCATTGGACCTACGTAGCACCACTTGTCCACTTGTCCACTTGTCTTTGTCCACTTGTCCACTCGTCTTTGTCCACTTGGCTCTTTCCTGGGATATGAAACGTGTACCGGAGTGGAGGTTCTTGTCAAGACAGCAGCCCTCAACTTTGGGGTCCCTGTGTCTGGTTGATTTTTTCATTTTCCCAAGGTCAACGCCCATGTGTGGAAGTGCCCTATGCTCTGTGGTTCTGTGTTTTACATGGTTTGGGAAAGAGGATACACTTGTGAAGATTGGCTGTTGGCCATTGACATCCCGCCCATCAGCTTAACAAGGCTCCCTTGACTCCGTGGGCTGTCCTGCCTTTCTGGTTTTTAGACTTTTTTCGCCTGGCCCTTTTGCCCCGGGGGGGGGGGGGCGAGAGATTTCTTTGTAGTGCTGATTTGCTCTCCCAGGTTGCTTGGTTGGCCAAAAAGGGCGTATGCGTTTTTTCCTGAATATATTCAGGAAAAAACGCATACGCCCTTTTTGGCCAACCGCATCATTGTCCACGTTCTGGCGCTTTTCATGTGCTATCGGGGCCATTCCGATGTACCCGTTGACATCCGTTTCCTGCAGTTCTGCCTTGCGTTCAGCGCCTCTTCGTAGCCTGACCTCAATATATTTTGGGACGATAGTTATCGTTTAGAACTCTGCAGGTTTGGGAAGTGCAGGGCCCCTGAGCTCCATTTCCCAAGTCGCTTTTTTGTGAGTGGGACGCAACACGGCTGGATGGCTTCACGCCCTATTGTCGATCCGCGGTGGCAGGCTGAACCGCTGGTGAATTCTTCTTCGTGATGGGAAATGAGAGTGACATGTGCCCGACCAAACACCTCCAGCGAGTCTCTCATTGGTTCCCCCTCTTGCAGTTCATCCTGCGGACAAATTGCAGACGGTACGAAAGAGGCATGGAAAGGCGCCGAGTCTCCAAGTGGGGAGATTGTTAGTAAGGGGGCCTGAATGGAGAACACGAGCACCAGGAGAGGAAAACTGAGGTGAGTTTCAGAAAGCTTTCCCGATCCCACGGTGTAGCATCCGCTGGGTTTCCAATGAGTGCTTTCGCTGTCGGAAGATTGCGTTGAACCTGGAGAGTTGGGAGCCATGGAATGGGGAGCACGACGGATTCCTTTCAAGGGTCTGCATTTGCTTTCCCAACCTCACCAATCGCCTCAGCCCCAAGAGTGTCCAGCCTTATGTCTTCTGCCGCTGGGGCTGTAGATGTGGTCAATCCTGGTTGCATGCCAGTCCCTGAACGCATTTTGGAAGAATTTCTCTCTGTTTTGCCCTGCTTGTTTCTTCTTTGTGTTGGAAATGTATCCTCAGAATGGGTCTGAGCTGATTTTCCCTGCTGGTTTTAGGCCGCTTTACACACACTTGATGCACTTACACAGAGATATCAAGACTTAGCTTTTAAGATGCTTACTAGTCGGATAGATACTTGTGCGATGAACAGGGTCTGGTGAGTCCAGTTGATTGAGCAAGGAGTAGGTCGTGTCCATTCCATATTCGGTTTTCGGAAGGGTATCTGTGCTCATTTCAAACTCGAGTTTTATGCGTCACCGCACCTCACCTTTCCCCTGAAGCAGGCATAAGTGTGTTTTCTAAAAGCGTGACTCTGTTCTGTTTGGGGATTCCGTTCATGGGGAGCGATTTTTACATTCCCTCGATAAGTGATATCATAAGTTTCTTTTTTTGTGGGACTTATTTCACTGAGGATGATCGTACCTAAATCCACTCAGGATGCTGCTACCAGCCTCATGACGTGGATTTCATGGCTGAGTGACACTCCATTGGACCTACGTAGCACCACTTGTCCACTTGTCCACTTGTCTTTGTCCACTTGTCCACTCGTCTTTGTCCACTTGGCTCTTTCCTGGGATATGAAACGTGTACCGGAGTGGAGGTTCTTGTCAAGACAGCAGCCCTCAACTTTGGGGTCCCTGTGTCTGGTTGATTTTTTCATTTTCCCAAGGTCAACGCCCATGTGTGGAAGTGCCCTATGCTCTGTGGTTCTGTGTTTTACATGGTTTGGGAAAGAGGATACACTTGTGAAGATTGGCTGTTGGCCATTGACATCCCGCCCATCAGCTTAACAAGGCTCCCTTGACTCCGTGGGCTGTCCTGCCTTTCTGGTTTTTAGACTTTTTTCGCCTGGCCCTTTTGCCCCCGGGGGGGGGGCGAGAGATTTCTTTGTAGTGCTGATTTGCTCTCCCAGGTTGCTTGGTTGGCCAAAAAGGGCGTATGCGTTTTTTCCTGAATATATTCAGGAAAAAACGCATACGCCCTTTTTGGCCAACCGCATCATTGTCCACGTTCTGGCGCTTTTCATGTGCTATCGGGGCCATTCCGATGTACCCGTTGACATCCGTTTCCTGCAGTTCTGCCTTGCGTTCAGCGCCTCTTCGTAGCCTGACCTCAATATATTTTGGGGCGATAGTTATCGTTTAGAACTCTGCAGGTTTGGGAAGTGCAGGGCCCCTGAGCTCCATTTCCCAAGTCGCTTTTTTGTGAGTGGGACGCAACACGGCTGGATGGCTTCACGCCCTATTGTCGATCCGCGGTGGCAGGCTGAACCGCTGGTGAATTCTTCTTCGTGATGGGAAATGAGAGTGACATGTGCCCGACCAAACACCTCCAGCGAGTCTCTCATTGGTTCCCCCTCTTGCAGTTCATCCTGCGGACAAATTGCAGACGGTACGAAAGAGGCATGGAAAGGCGCCGAGTCTCCAAGTGGGGAGATTGTTAGTAAGGGGGCCTGAATGGAGAACACGAGCACCAGGAGAGGAAAACTGAGGTGAGTTTCAGAAAGCTTTCCCGATCCCACGGTGTAGCATCCGCTGGGTTTCCAATGAGTGCTTTCGCTGTCGGAAGATTGCGTTGAACCTGGAGAGTTGGGAGCCATGGAATGGGGAGCACGCAGGATTCCTTTCAAGGGTCTGCATTTGCTTTCCCAACCTCACCAATCGCCTCAGCCCCAAGAGTGTCCAGCCTTATGTCTTCTGCCGCTGGGGCTGTAGATGTGGTCAATCCTGGTTGCATGCCAGTCCCTGAACGCAGTTTGGAAGAATTTCTCTCTGTTTTGCCCTGCTTGTTTCTTCTTTGTGTTGGAAATGTATCCTCAGAATGGGTCTGAGCTGATTTTCCCTGCTGGTTTTAGGCCGCTTTACACACACTTGATGCACTTACACAGAGATATCAAGACTTAGCTTTTAAGATGCTTACTAGTCGGATAGATACTTGTGCGATGAACAGGGTCTGGTGAGTCCAGTTGATTGAGCAAGGAGTAGGTCGTGTCCATTCCATATTCGGTTTTCGGAAGGGTATCTGTGCTCATTTCAAACTCGAGTTTTATGCGTCACCCCACCTCACCTTTCCCCTGAAGCAGGCATAAGTGTGTTTTCTAAAAGCGTGACTCTGTTCTGTTTGGGGATTCCGTTCATGGGGAGCGATTTTTACATTCCCTCGATAAGTGATATCATAAGTTTCTTTTTTTGTGGGACTTATTTCACTGAGGATGATCGTACCTAAATCCACTCAGGATGCTGCTACCAGCCTCATGACGTGGATTTCATGGCTGAGTGACACTCCATTGGACCTACGTAGCACCACTTGTCCACTTGTCCACTTGTCTTTGTCCACTTGTCCACTCGTCTTTGTCCACTTGGCTCTTTCCTGGGATATGAAACGTGTACCGGAGTGGAGGTTCTTGTCAAGACAGCAGCCCTCAACTTTGGGGTCCCTGTGTCTGGTTGATTTTTTCATTTTCCCAAGGTCAACGCCCATGTGTGGAAGTGCCCTATGCTCTGTGGTTCTGTGTTTTACATGGTTTGGGAAAGAGGATACACTTGTGAAGATTGGCTGTTGGCCATTGACATCCCGCCCATCAGCTTAACAAGGCTCCCTTGACTCCGTGGGCTGTCCTGCCTTTCTGGTTTTTAGACTTTTTTCGCCTGGCCCTTTTGCCCCCGGGGGGGGGCGAGAGATTTCTTTGTAGTGCTGATTTGCTCTCCCAGGTTGCTTGGTTGGCCAAAAAGGGCGTATGCGTTTTTTCCTGAATATATTCAGGAAAAAACGCATACGCCCTTTTTGGCCAACCGCATCATTGTCCACGTTCTGGCGCTTTTCATGTGCTATCGGGGCCATTCCGATGTACCCGTTGACATCCGTTTCCTGCAGTTCTGCCTTGCGTTCAGCGCCTCTTCGTAGCCTGACCTCAATATATTTTGGGGCGATAGTTATCGTTTAGAACTCTGCAGGTTTGGGAAGTGCAGGGCCCCTGAGCTCCATTTCCCAAGTCGCTTTTTTGTGAGTGGGACGCAACACGGCTGGATGGCTTCACGCCCTATTGTCGATCCGCGGTGGCAGGCTGAACCGCTGGTGAATTCTTCTTCGTGATGGGAAATGAGAGTGACATGTGCCCGACCAAACACCTCCAGCGAGTCTCTCATTGGTTCCCCCTCTTGCAGTTCATCCTGCGGACAAATTGCAGACGGTACGAAAGAGGCATGGAAAGGCGCCGAGTCTCCAAGTGGGGAGATTGTTAGTAAGGGGGCCTGAATGGAGAACACGAGCACCAGGAGAGGAAAACTGAGGTGAGTTTCAGAAAGCTTTCCCGATCCCACGGTGTAGCATCCGCTGGGTTTCCAATGAGTGCTTTCGCTGTCGGAAGATTGCGTTGAACCTGGAGAGTTGGGAGCCATGGAATGGGGAGCACGACGGATTCCTTTCAAGGGTCTGCATTTGCTTTCCCAACCTCACCAATCGCCTCAGCCCCAAGAGTGTCCAGCCTTATGTCTTCTGCCGCTGGGGCTGTAGATGTGGTCAATCCTGGTTGCATGCCAGTCCCTGAACGCATTTTGGAAGAATTTCTCTCTGTTTTGCCCTGCTTGTTTCTTCTTTGTGTTGGAAATGTATCCTCAGAATGGGTCTGAGCTGATTTTCCCTGCTGGTTTTAGGCCGCTTTACACACACTTGATGCACTTACACAGAGATATCAAGACTTAGCTTTTAAGATGCTTACTAGTCGGATAGATACTTGTGCGATGAACAGGGTCTGGTGAGTCCAGTTGATTGAGCAAGGAGTAGGTCGTGTCCATTCCATATTCGGTTTTCGGAAGGGTATCTGTGCTCATTTCAAACTCGAGTTTTATGCGTCACCGCACCTCACCTTTCCCCTGAAGCAGGCATAAGTGTGTTTTCTAAAAGCGTGACTCTGTTCTGTTTGGGGATTCCGTTCATGGGGAGCGATTTTTACATTCCCTCGATAAGTGATATCATAAGTTTCTTTTTTTGTGGGACTTATTTCACTGAGGATGATCGTACCTAAATCCACTCAGGATGCTGCTACCAGCCTCATGACGTGGATTTCATGGCTGAGTGACACTCCATTGGACCTACGTAGCACCACTTGTCCACTTGTCCACTTGTCTTTGTCCACTTGTCCACTCGTCTTTGTCCACTTGGCTCTTTCCTGGGATATGAAACGTGTACCGGAGTGGAGGTTCTTGTCAAGACAGCAGCCCTCAACTTTGGGGTCCCTGTGTCTGGTTGATTTTTTCATTTTCCCAAGGTCAACGCCCATGTGTGGAAGTGCCCTATGCTCTGTGGTTCTGTGTTTTACATGGTTTGGGAAAGAGGATACACTTGTGAAGATTGGCTGTTGGCCATTGACATCCCGCCCATCAGCTTAACAAGGCTCCCTTGACTCCGTGGGCTGTCCTGCCTTTCTGGTTTTTAGACTTTTTTCGCCTGGCCCTTTTGCCCCGGGGGGGGGGGCGAGAGATTACTTTGTAGTGCTGATTTGCTCTCCCAGGTTGCTTGGTTGGCCAAAAAGGGCGTATGCGTTTTTTCCTGAATATATTCAGGAAAAAACGCATACGCCCTTTTTGGCCAACCGCATCATTGTCCACGTTCTGGCGCTTTTCATGTGCTATCGGGGCCATTCCGATGTACCCGTTGACATCCGTTTCCTGCAGTTCTGCCTTGCGTTCAGCGCCTCTTCGTAGCCTGACCTCAATATATTTTGGGGCGATAGTTATCGTTTAGAACTCTGCAGGTTTGGGAAGTGCAGGGCCCCTGAGCTCCATTTCCCAAGTCGCTTTTTTGTGAGTGGGACGCAACACGGCTGGATGGCTTCACGCCCTATTGTCGATCCGCGGTGGCAGGCTGAACCGCTGGTGAATTCTTCTTCGTGATGGGAAATGAGAGTGACATGTGCCCGATCAAACACCTCCAGCGAGTCTCTCATTGGTTCCCCCTCTTGCAGTTCATCCTGCGGACAAATTGCAGACGGTACGAAAGAGGCATGGAAAGGCGCCGAGTCTCCAAGTGGGGAGATTGTTAGTAAGGGGGCCTGAATGGAGAACACGAGCACCAGGAGATGAAAACTGAGGTGAGTTTCAGAAAGCTTTCCCGATCCCACGGTGTAGCATCCGCTGGGTTTCCAATGAGTGCTTTCGCTGTCGGAAGATTGCGTTGAACCTGGAGAGTTGGGAGCCATGGAATGGGGAGCACGACGGATTCCTTTCAAGGGTCTGCATTTGCTTTCCCAACCTCACCAATCGCCTCAGCCCCAAGAGTGTCCAGCCTTATGTCTTCTGCCGCTGGGGCTGTAGATGTGGTCAATCCTGGTTGCATGCCAGTCCCTGAACGCATTTTGGAAGAATTTCTCTCTGTTTTGCCCTGCTTGTTTCTTCTTTGTGTTGGAAATGTATCCTCAGAATGGGTCTGAGCTGATTTTCCCTGCTGGTTTTAGGCCGCTTTACACACACTTGATGCACTTACACAGAGATATCAAGACTTAGCTTTTAAGATGCTTACTAGTCGGATAGATACTTGTGCGATGAACAGGGTCTGGTGAGTCCAGTTGATTGAGCAAGGAGTAGGTCGTGTCCATTCCATATTCGGTTTTCGGAAGGGTATCTGTGCTCATTTCAAACTCGAGTTTTATGCGTCACCGCACCTCACCTTTCCCCTGAAGCAGGCATAAGTGTGTTTTCTAAAAGCGTGACTCTGTTCTGTTTGGGGATTCCGTTCATGGGGAGCGATTTTTACATTCCCTCGATAAGTGATATCATAAGTTTCTTTTTTTGTGGGACTTATTTCACTGAGGATGATCGTACCTAAATCCACTCAGGATGCTGCTACCAGCCTCATGACGTGGATTTCATGGCTGAGTGACACTCCATTGGACCTACGTAGCACCACTTGTCCACTTGTCCACTTGTCTTTGTCCACTTGTCCACTCGTCTTTGTCCACTTGGCTCTTTCCTGGGATATGAAACGTGTACCGGAGTGGAGGTTCTTGTCAAGACAGCAGCCCTCAACTTTGGGGTCCCTGTGTCTGGTTGATTTTTTCATTTTCCCAAGGTCAACGCCCATGTGTGGAAGTGCCCTATGCTCTGTGGTTCTGTGTTTTACATGGTTTGGGAAAGAGGATACACTTGTGAAGATTGGCTGTTGGCCATTGACATCCCGCCCATCAGCTTAACAAGGCTCCCTTGACTCCGTGGGCTGTCCTGCCTTTCTGGTTTTTAGACTTTTTTCGCCTGGCCCTTTTGCCCCCGGGGGGGGGCGAGAGATTTCTTTGTAGTGCTGATTTGCTCTCCCAGGTTGCTTGGTTGGCCAAAAAGGGCGTATGCGTTTTTTCCTGAATATATTCAGGAAAAAACGCATACGCCCTTTTTGGCCAACCGCATCATTGTCCACGTTCTGGCGCTTTTCATGTGCTATCGGGGCCATTCCGATGTACCCGTTGACATCCGTTTCCTGCAGTTCTGCCTTGCGTTCAGCGCCTCTTCGTAGCCTGACCTCAATATATTTGGGGGCGATAGTTATCGTTTAGAACTCTGCAGGTTTGGGAAGTGCAGGGCCCCTGAGCTCCATTTCCCAAGTCGCTTTTTTGTGAGTGGGACGCAACACGGCTGGATGGCTTCACGCCCTATTGTCGATCCGCGGTGGCAGGCTGAACCGCTGGTGAATTCTTCTTCGTGATGGGAAATGAGAGTGACATGTGCCCGACCAAACACCTCCAGCGAGTCTCTCATTGGTTCCCCCTCTTGCAGTTCATCCTGCGGACAAATTGCAGACGGTACGAAAGAGGCATGGAAAGGCGCCGAGTCTCCAAGTGGGGAGATTGTTAGTAAGGGGGCCTGAATGGAGAACACGAGCACCAGGAGAGGAAAACTGAGGTGAGTTTCAGAAAGCTTTCCCGATCCCACGGTGTAGCATCCGCTGGGTTTCCAATGAGTGCTTTCGCTGTCGGAAGATTGCGTTGAACCTGGAGAGTTGGGAGCCATGGAATGGGGAGCACGCAGGATTCCTTTCAAGGGTCTGCATTTGCTTTCCCAACCTCACCAATCGCCTCAGCCCCAAGAGTGTCCAGCCTTATGTCTTCTGCCGCTGGGGCTGTAGATGTGGTCAATCCTGGTTGCATGCCAGTCCCTGAACGCAGTTTGGAAGAATTTCTCTCTGTTTTGCCCTGCTTGTTTCTTCTTTGTGTTGGAAATGTATCCTCAGAATGGGTCTGAGCTGATTTTCCCTGCTGGTTTTAGGCCGCTTTACACACACTTGATGCACTTACACAGAGATATCAAGACTTAGCTTTTAAGATGCTTACTAGTCGGATAGATACTTGTGCGATGAACAGGGTCTGGTGAGTCCAGTTGATTGAGCAAGGAGTAGGTCGTGTCCATTCCATATTCGGTTTTCGGAAGGGTATCTGTGCTCATTTCAAACTCGAGTTTTATGCGTCACCGCACCTCACCTTTCCCCTGAAGCAGGCATAAGTGTGTTTTCTAAAAGCGTGACTCTGTTCTGTTTGGGGATTCCGTTCATGGGGAGCGATTTTTACATTCCCTCGATAAGTGATATCATAAGTTTCTTTTTTTGTGGGACTTATTTCACTGAGGATGATCGTACCTAAATCCACTCAGGATGCTGCTACCAGCCTCATGACGTGGATTTCATGGCTGAGTGACACTCCATTGGACCTACGTAGCACCACTTGTCCACTTGTCCACTTGTCTTTGTCCACTTGTCCACTCGTCTTTGTCCACTTGGCTCTTTCCTGGGATATGAAACGTGTACCGGAGTGGAGGTTCTTGTCAAGACAGCAGCCCTCAACTTTGGGGTCCCTGTGTCTGGTTGATTTTTTCATTTTCCCAAGGTCAACGCCCATGTGTGGAAGTGCCCTATGCTCTGTGGTTCTGTGTTTTACATGGTTTGGGAAAGAGGATACACTTGTGAAGATTGGCTGTTGGCCATTGACATCCCGCCCATCAGCTTAACAAGGCTCCCTTGACTCCGTGGGCTGTCCTGCCTTTCTGGTTTTTAGACTTTTTTCGCCTGGCCCTTTTGCCCCCGGGGGGGGGCGAGAGATTTCTTTGTAGTGCTGATTTGCTCTCCCAGGTTGCTTGGTTGGCCAAAAAGGGCGTATGCGTTTTTTCCTGAATATATTCAGGAAAAAACGCATACGCCCTTTTTGGCCAACCGCATCATTGTCCACGTTCTGGCGCTTTTCATGTGCTATCGGGGCCATTCCGATGTACCCGTTGACATCCGTTTCCTGCAGTTCTGCCTTGCGTTCAGCGCCTCTTCGTAGCCTGACCTCAATATATTTGGGGGCGATAGTTATCGTTTAGAACTCTGCAGGTTTGGGAAGTGCAGGGCCCCTGAGCTCCATTTCCCAAGTCGCTTTTTTGTGAGTGGGACGCAACACGGCTGGATGGCTTCACGCCCTATTGTCGATCCGCGGTGGCAGGCTGAACCGCTGGTGAATTCTTCTTCGTGATGGGAAATGAGAGTGACATGTGCCCGACCAAACACCTCCAGCGAGTCTCTCATTGGTTCCCCCTCTTGCAGTTCATCCTGCGGACAAATTGCAGACGGTACGAAAGAGGCATGGAAAGGCGCCGAGTCTCCAAGTGGGGAGATTGTTAGTAAGGGGGCCTGAATGGAGAACACGAGCACCAGGAGAGGAAAACTGAGGTGAGTTTCAGAAAGCTTTCCCGATCCCACGGTGTAGCATCCGCTGGGTTTCCAATGAGTGCTTTCGCTGTCGGAAGATTGCGTTGAACCTGGAGAGTTGGGAGCCATGGAATGGGGAGCACGCAGGATTCCTTTCAAGGGTCTGCATTTGCTTTCCCAACCTCACCAATCGCCTCAGCCCCAAGAGTGTCCAGCCTTATGTCTTCTGCCGCTGGGGCTGTAGATGTGGTCAATCCTGGTTGCATGCCAGTCCCTGAACGCAGTTTGGAAGAATTTCTCTCTGTTTTGCCCTGCTTGTTTCTTCTTTGTGTTGGAAATGTATCCTCAGAATGGGTCTGAGCTGATTTTCCCTGCTGGTTTTAGGCCGCTTTACACACACTTGATGCACTTACACAGAGATATCAAGACTTAGCTTTTAAGATGCTTACTAGTCGGATAGATACTTGTGCGATGAACAGGGTCTGGTGAGTCCAGTTGATTGAGCAAGGAGTAGGTCGTGTCCATTCGATATTCGGTTTTCGGAAGGGTATCTGTGCTCATTTCAAACTCGAGTTTTATGCGTCACCGCACCTCACCTTTCCCCTGAAGCAGGCATAAGTGTGTTTTCTAAAAGCGTGACTCTGTTCTGTTTGGGGATTCCGTTCATGGGGAGCGATTTTTACATTCCCTCGATAAGTGATATCATAAGTTTCTTTTTTTGTGGGACTTATTTCACTGAGGATGATCGTACCTAAATCCACTCAGGATGCTGCTACCAGCCTCATGACGTGGATTTCATGGCTGAGTGACACTCCATTGGACCTACGTAGCACCACTTGTCCACTTGTCCACTTGTCTTTGTCCACTTGTCCACTCGTCTTTGTCCACTTGGCTCTTTCCTGGGATATGAAACGTGTACCGGAGTGGAGGTTCTTGTCAAGACAGCAGCCCTCAACTTTGGGGTCCCTGTGTCTGGTTGATTTTTTCATTTTCCCAAGGTCAACGCCCATGTGTGGAAGTGCCCTATGCTCTGTGGTTCTGTGTTTTACATGGTTTGGGAAAGAGGATACACTTGTGAAGATTGGCTGTTGGCCATTGACATCCCGCCCATCAGCTTAACAAGGCTCCCTTGACTCCGTGGGCTGTCCTGCCTTTCTGGTTTTTAGACTTTTTTCGCCTGGCCCTTTTGCCCCCGGGGGGGGGCGAGAGATTTCTTTGTAGTGCTGATTTGCTCTCCCAGGTTGCTTGGTTGGCCAAAAAGGGCGTATGCGTTTTTTCCTGAATATATTCAGGAAAAAACGCATACGCCCTTTTTGGCCAACCGCATCATTGTCCACGTTCTGGCGCTTTTCATGTGCTATCGGGGCCATTCCGATGTACCCGTTGACATCCGTTTCCTGCAGTTCTGCCTTGCGTTCAGCGCCTCTTCGTAGCCTGACCTCAATATATTTTGGGGCGATAGTTATCGTTTAGAACTCTGCAGGTTTGGGAAGTGCAGGGCCCCTGAGCTCCATTTCCCAAGTCGCTTTTTTGTGAGTGGGACGCAACACGGCTGGATGGCTTCACGCCCTATTGTCGATCCGCGGTGGCAGGCTGAACCGCTGGTGAATTCTTCTTCGTGATGGGAAATGAGAGTGACATGTGCCCGACCAAACACCTCCAGCGAGTCTCTCATTGGTTCCCCCTCTTGCAGTTCATCCTGCGGACAAATTGCAGACGGTACGAAAGAGGCATGGAAAGGCGCCGAGTCTCCAAGTGGGGAGATTGTTAGTAAGGGGGCCTGAATGGAGAACACGAGCACCAGGAGAGGAAAACTGAGGTGAGTTTCAGAAAGCTTTCCCGATCCCACGGTGTAGCATCCGCTGGGTTTCCAATGAGTGCTTTCGCTGTCGGAAGATTGCGTTGAACCTGGAGAGTTGGGAGCCATGGAATGGGGAGCACGCAGGATTCCTTTCAAGGGTCTGCATTTGCTTTCCCAACCTCACCAATCGCCTCAGCCCCAAGAGTGTCCAGCCTTATGTCTTCTGCCGCTGGGGCTGTAGATGTGGTCAATCCTGGTTGCATGCCAGTCCCTGAACGCATTTTGGAAGAATTTCTCTCTGTTTTGCCCTGCTTGTTTCTTCTTTGTGTTGGAAATGTATCCTCAGAATGGGTCTGAGCTGATTTTCCCTGCTGGTTTTAGGCCGCTTTACACACACTTGATGCACTTACACAGAGATATCAAGACTTAGCTTTTAAGATGCTTACTAGTCGGATAGATACTTGTGCGATGAACAGGGTCTGGTGAGTCCAGTTGATTGAGCAAGGAGTAGGTCGTGTCCATTCCATATTCGGTTTTCGGAAGGGTATCTGTGCTCATTTCAAACTCGAGTTTTATGCGTCACCGCACCTCACCTTTCCCCTGAAGCAGGCATAAGTGTGTTTTCTAAAAGCGTGACTCTGTTCTGTTTGGGGATTCCGTTCATGGGGAGCGATTTTTACATTCCCTCGATAAGTGATATCATAAGTTTCTTTTTTTGTGGGACTTATTTCACTGAGGATGATCGTACCTAAATCCACTCAGGATGCTGCTACCAGCCTCATGACGTGGATTTCATGGCTGAGTGACACTCCATTGGACCTACGTAGCACCACTTGTCCACTTGTCCACTTGTCTTTGTCCACTTGTCCACTCGTCTTTGTCCACTTGGCTCTTTCCTGGGATATGAAACGTGTACCGGAGTGGAGGTTCTTGTCAAGACAGCAGCCCTCAACTTTGGGGTCCCTGTGTCTGGTTGATTTTTTCATTTTCCCAAGGTCAACGCCCATGTGTGGAAGTGCCCTATGCTCTGTGGTTCTGTGTTTTACATGTTTTGGGAAAGAGGATACACTTGTGAAGATTGGCTGTTGGCCATTGACATCCCGCCCATCAGCTTAACAAGGCTCCCTTGACTCCGTGGGCTGTCCTGCCTTTCTGGTTTTTAGACTTTTTTCGCCTGGCCCTTTTGCCCCCGGGGGGGGGGCGAGAGATTTCTTTGTAGTGCTGATTTGCTCTCCCAGGTTGCTTGGTTGGCCAAAAAGGGCGTATGCGTTTTTTCCTGAATATATTCAGGAAAAAACGCATACGCCCTTTTTGGCCAACCGCATCATTGTCCACGTTCTGGCGCTTTTCATGTGCTATCGGGGCCATTCCGATGTACCCGTTGACATCCGTTTCCTGCAGTTCTGCCTTGCGTTCAGCGCCTCTTCGTAGCCTGACCTCAATATATTTTGGGGCGATAGTTATCGTTTAGAACTCTGCAGGTTTGGGAAGTGCAGGGCCCCTGAGCTCCATTTCCCAAGTCGCTTTTTTGTGAGTGGGACGCAACACGGCTGGATGTCTTCACGCCCTATTGTCGATCCGCGGTGGCAGGCTGAACCGCTGGTGAATTCTTCTTCGTGATGGGAAATGAGAGTGACATGTGCCCGACCAAACACCTCCAGCGAGTCTCTCATTGGTTCCCCCTCTTGCAGTTCATCCTGCGGACAAATTGCAGACGGTACGAAAGAGGCATGGAAAGGCGCCGAGTCTCCAAGTGGGGAGATTGTTAGTAAGGGGGCCTGAATGGAGAACACGAGCACCAGGAGAGGAAAACTGAGGTGAGTTTCAGAAAGCTTTCCCGATCCCACGGTGTAGCATCCGCTGGGTTTCCAATGAGTGCTTTCGCTGTCGGAAGATTGCGTTGAACCTGGAGAGTTGGGAGCCATGGAATGGGGAGCACGACGGATTCCTTTCAAGGGTCTGCATTTGCTTTCCCAACCTCACCAGTCGTCTCAGCCCCAAGAGTGTCCAGCCTTATGTCTTCTGCCGCTGGGGCTGTAGATGTGGTCAATCCTGGTTGCATGCCAGTCCCTGAACGCATTTTGGAAGAATTTCTCTCTGTTTTGCCCTGCTTGTTTCTTCTTTGTGTTGGAAATGTATCCTCAGAATGGGTCTGAGCTGATTTTCCCTGCTGGTTTTAGGCCGCTTTACACACACTTGATGCACTTACACAGAGATATCAAGACTTAGCTTTTAAGATGCTTACTAGTCGGATAGATACTTGTGCGATGAACAGGGTCTGGTGAGTCCAGTTGATTGAGCAAGGAGTAGGTCGTGTCCATTCCATATTCGGTTTTCGGAAGGGTATCTGTGCTCATTTCAAACTCGAGTTTTATGCGTCACCGCACCTCACCTTTCCCCTGAAGCAGGCATAAGTGTGTTTTCTAAAAGCGTGACTCTGTTCTGTTTGGGGATTCCGTTCATGGGGAGCGATTTTTACATTCCCTCGATAAGTGATATCATAAGTTTCTTTTTTTGTGGGACTTATTTCACTGAGGATGATCGTACCTAAATCCACTCAGGATGCTGCTACCAGCCTCATGACGTGGATTTCATGGCTGAGTGACACTCCATTGGACCTACGTAGCACCACTTGTCCACTTGTCCACTTGTCTTTGTCCACTTGTCCACTCGTCTTTGTCCACTTGGCTCTTTCCTGGGATATGAAACGTGTACCGGAGTGGAGGTTCTTGTCAAGACAGCAGCCCTCAACTTTGGGGTCCCTGTGTCTGGTTGATTTTTTCATTTTCCCAAGGTCAACGCCCATGTGTGGAAGTGCCCTATGCTCTGTGGTTCTGTGTTTTACATGGTTTGAGAAAGAGGATACACTTGTGAAGATTGGCTGTTGGCCATTGACATCCCGCCCATCAGCTTAACAAGGCTCCCTTGACTCCGTGGGCTGTCCTGCCTTTCTGGTTTTTAGACTTTTTTCGCCTGGCCCTTTTGCCCCCGGGGTGGGGCGAGAGATTTCTTTGTAGTGCTGATTTGCTCTCCCAGGTTGCTTGGTTGGCCAAAAAGGGCGTATGCGTTTTTTCCTGAATATATTCAGGAAAAAACGCATACGCCCTTTTTGGCCAACCGCATCATTGTCCACGTTCTGGCGCTTTTCATGTGCTATCGGGGCCATTCCGATGTACCCGTTGACATCCGTTTCCTGCAGTTCTGCCTTGCGTTCAGCGCCTCTTCGTAGCCTGACCTCAATATATTTTGGGGCGATAGTTATCGTTTAGAACTCTGCAGGTTTGGGAAGTGCAGTGCCCCTGAGCTCCATTTCCCAAGTCGCTTTTTTGTGAGTGGGACGCAACACGGCTGGATGGCTTCACGCCCTATTGTCGATCCGCGGTGGCAGGCTGAACCGCTGGTGAATTCTTCTTCGTGATGGGAAATGAGAGTGACATGTGCCCGACCAAACACCTCCAGCGAGTCTCTCATTGGTTCCCCCTCTTGCAGTTCATCCTGCGGACAAATTGCAGACGGTACGAAAGAGGCATGGAAAGGCGCCGAGTCTCCAAGTGGGGAGATTGTTAGTAAGGGGGCCTGAATGGAGAACACGAGCACCAGGAGAGGAAAACTGAGGTGAGTTTCAGAAAGCTTTCCCGATCCCACGGTGTAGCATCCGCTGGGTTTCCAATGAGTGCTTTCGCTGTCGGAAGATTGCGTTGAACCTGGAGAGTTGGGAGCCATGGAATGGGGAGCACGCAGGATTCCTTTCAAGGGTCTGCATTTGCTTTCCCAACCTCACCAATCGCCTCAGCCCCAAGAGTGTCCAGCCTTATGTCTTCTGCCGCTGGGGCTGTAGATGTGGTCAATCCTGGTTGCATGCCAGTCCCTGAACGCATTTTGGAAGAATTTCTCTCTGTTTTGCCCTGCTTGTTTCTTCTTTGTGTTGGAAATGTATCCTCAGAATGGGTCTGAGCTGATTTTCCCTGCTGGTTTTAGGCCGCTTTACACACACTTGATGCACTTACACAGAGATATCAAGACTTAGCTTTTAAGATGCTTACTAGTCGGATAGATACTTGTGCGATGAACAGGGTCTGGTGAGTCCAGTTGATTGAGCAAGGAGTAGGTCGTGTCCATTCCATATTCGGTTTTCGGAAGGGTATCTGTGCTCATTTCAAACTCGAGTTTTATGCGTCACCGCACCTCACCTTTCCCCTGAAGCAGGCATAAGTGTGTTTTCTAAAAGCGTGACTCTGTTCTGTTTGGGGATTCCGTTCATGGGGAGCGATTTTTACATTCCCTCGATAAGTGATATCATAAGTTTCTTTTTTTGTGGGACTTATTTCACTGAGGATGATCGTACCTAAATCCACTCAGGATGCTGCTACCAGCCTCATGACGTGGATTTCCTGGCTGAGTGACACTCCATTGGACCTACGTAGCACCACTTGTCCACTTGTCCACTTGTCTTTGTCCACTTGTCCACTCGTCTTTGTCCACTTGGCTCTTTCCTGGGATATGAAACGTGTACCGGAGTGGAGGTTCTTGTCAAGACAGCAGCCCTCAACTTTGGGGTCCCTGTGTCTGGTTGATTTTTTCATTTTCCCAAGGTCAACGCCCATGTGTGGAAGTGCCCTATGCTCTGTGGTTCTGTGTTTTACATGGTTTGGGAAAGAGGATACACTTGTGAAGATTGGCTGTTGGCCATTGACATCCCGCCCATCAGCTTAACAAGGCTCCCTTGACTCCGTGGGCTGTCCTGCCTTTCTGGTTTTTAGACTTTTTTCGCCTGGCCCTTTTGCCCCCGGGGGGGGGGCGAGAGATTTCTTTGTAGTGCTGATTTGCTCTCCCAGGTTGCTTGGTTGGCCAAAAAGGGCGTATGCGTTTTTTCCTGAATATATTCAGGAAAAAACGCATACGCCCTTTTTGGCCAACCGCATCATTGTCCACGTTCTGGCGCTTTTCATGTGCTATCGGGGCCATTCCGATGTACCCGTTGACATCCGTTTCCTGCAGTTCTGCCTTGCGTTCAGCGCCTCTTCGTAGCCTGACCTCAATATATTTTGGGGCGATAGTTATCGTTTAGAACTCTGCAGGTTTGGGAAGTGCAGGGCCCCTGAGCTCCATTTCCCAAGTCGCTTTTTTGTGAGTGGGACGCAACACGGCTGGATGGCTTCACGCCCTATTGTCGATCCGCGGTGGCAGGCTGAACCGCTGGTGAATTCTTCTTCGTGATGGGAAATGAGAGTGACATGTGCCCGACCAAACACCTCCAGCGAGTCTCTCATTGGTTCCCCCTCTTGCAGTTCATCCTGCGGACAAATTGCAGACGGTACGAAAGAGGCATGGAAAGGCGCCGAGACTCCAAGTGGGGAGATTGTTAGTAAGGGGGCCTGAATGGAGAACACGAGCACCAGGAGAGGAAAACTGAGGTGAGTTTCAGAAAGCTTTCCCGATCCCACGGTGTAGCATCCGCTGGGTTTCCAATGAGTGCTTTCGCTGTCGGAAGATTGCGTTGAACCTGGAGAGTTGGGAGCCATGGAATGGGGAGCACGACGGATTCCTTTCAAGGGTCTGCATTTGCTTTCCCAACCTCACCAATCGTCTCAGCCCCAAGAGTGTCCAGCCTTATGTCTTCTGCCGCTGGGGCTGTAGATGTGGTCAATCCTGGTTGCATGCCAGTCCCTGAACGCATTTTGGAAGAATTTCTCTCTGTTTTGCCCTGCTTGTTTCTTCTTTGTGTTGGAAATGTATCCTCAGAATGGGTCTGAGCTGATTTTCCCTGCTGGTTTTAGGCCGCTTTACACACACTTGATGCACTTACACAGAGATATCAAGACTTAGCTTTTAAGATGCTTACTAGTCGGATAGATACTTGTGCGATGAACAGGGTCTGGTGAGTCCAGTTGATTGAGCAAGGAGTAGGTCGTGTCCATTCCATATTCGGTTTTCGGAAGGGTATCTGTGCTCATTTCAAACTCGAGTTT
>NW_026711897.1:0-28019 GCF_026419965.1 Kogia breviceps
TCACCATGGGGACTCTCACCATGAGCACTATCACCATGGGCACTGTCACTATGAGAAATATCACCATGAGAACTGTCACCATGGGCACTGTCACCATGAGCACTGTCAACATGTGCCCAGTCGCCATGGGCACTATCACCATGAGCACTATCACAATGAGCACTGTCACCATGAGCACTGTTTCCACGGGCACTGTCACCATGAGCATTGTCACCATGATAACGGTCACAATGGGCACTATTACCGTGATTGCGGTCACCATGGAGATTATAACCATGTGAACTGTCACAATGGACATTCTCACCATGGGCATTGTCACCATGGGCATTCTCACCATGGGTACTGTCACCATGAGCAGTTTCACCACGGGGGCACTCTCACCATGAGCACTGTCGCCATGGGCACTCTCACTATGGGCACTGTCGCCATGAGCACTGTCACCATGGGCACTATTTCCGTGATTCCACTTACCATGGAGACTATAAGCATGGGAATGTCACAATGGGCACTATCACAATGAGCACTGTGACCATGAGCATTGTGACCATAGTCACTGTCACCAAGAGCACTGTCACATTGGGCAGTGTAACAATGGACCCTGTCACCATGGGCTCTGTCACCATGAGCAATGTCACCATGGGCACTGTTACCATGAGCACTATCACCATTAGAACTGTCACCATGGGCACTGTCAGCATTGGAACTGTCACCATGGGCTCTGTCACCATGAGCACTGTCACCATGATCACGGGCACCATGGGCAATATTACTGTGATTGCGGTCACCATGGAGACTATAACCATGGGCAGTGTCACAATGGGCAGTATCACCATGAGCACTGTCACCATGGACACTGTCACCATGGGCACTGTCACCATGGGAACTGTCACCGTGAAAAGAGTCACAAAGGGTACTATCACTATGGGTAATGTCACCACAGTATATTTCACTAAGAGCACTTTCACTGTCAGCATTGTGACCATGCGCACTATCACCATGAACAGTTTCACCATGAGTACTGTCACCATGGGCACTATCACCATGAGCACTGTTGCCAGGGGAACTCTCACTATGGGAACTGTCGCCATGAGCACTGTCACTGTGAGTACTGTCACCATGGGCACTGTTACCATGAGAACTGTCACCATGGGCACGGTCACCATGGGCACTATTTCCGTGACTCTGGTTATCATGGAGAGTATATACATGGGAATGTCACAATGAGCACTATCCCCATGAGCACTGTGACCATGGACACTGTTAACATGAGCACTGTCACATTGGGCAGTGTCACAATGTGAACTGTCACCATGGGCACTGTCACCAAGAGCACTGTCACCATGAGCACTGTCAGCATGAGCAATGTCACCATGGGCACTGAACCATGAGCACTGTCACCATTGGCACTGTCACCATGACCACAGTCATCATGAGCACTATTACCATGAGCATTGTCACCATGGGAATTGTCACCATGAGCACTGTCACCATGAGCATGGTCACCGTGTTCCATATTACCGTGGTAGCGGTCACCATGGAGACTATAACCATGGGACTGTCACAATGGGCACTATCACCATGGGTATGGTTACGATGGGCCCTATTACCGTGATGGCAGTAACCATGTAGATTATAACCATGGGATTTTCACATCGGGCACTATCAGCATGAACACTGTCACGACGAGCACTGTCACGATGGACACTATCACCATGGGCACTGTCACCGTGGACATTGTCACCATGGGTATTGTCACCATTAGCACTAGCACCATGAGCACCGTCACCATGTGCACTATAACAGTGATTGCGGTCACAATGGACAATATAAACATGGACTCTGTCACCATGAGCACTCTCACCGTAGGCACTGTCACCTTGAGCACTGTCACCATGGGCACTGTCGCCATGAGAACTCTCACCATGGGCATTATCACCATGAGCACTGCCACAATGGGCACTGTCACCATAAGCACTATCAACATCGGCACTGTCACCATGAGCAATATCAAGATCACAAGGGTAACTAAGGGCAATATTACTGTGATTACCGTCACCATGGAGACTATAACCATGGGCACTGTCACAATGGGCACTATCACCATGAGCACGATCGCCATGAGCACTCTCACCATGGGCACTGTCACCATAAGCACTGTCACCATGGGTACTATCACTCTCATCACTCTCACCATGAACACTATCACTATGAGCACGGTCACAATAGGCAGTATCACCATGAGCACTGTTGCCATGGCCACTGTTGCCATGGGCACTCTCACAAAGGGCACTGTCGCCATGAGCACTGTCAACATGGGCACTATTTCCGTGATTGCGGTTACCATGGAGTGTATAAGCATGGGAATGTCTCAATGGGCACTATCACAATGAGCACTGTGACCATAGTCACTGTGACCATGAGCACTGTCACATTGGGCAGTGTAACAATGGGCCCTGTCACCATCGGCTCTGTCACCATGAGCACTGTCACCATGATCACGGTCACCATGAGCACACTATTACTGTGATTGCGGTCACCATGGAGACTATAACCATGGGCAGTGTCGCAATGGGCAGTATCACCATGAGCACTATCAAAATGAGCACTGTCACCAGAGCACTGTCACCATGGACACTGTCACCATGGGAACTGTCACCATGGGAACTGTCACCGTGAAAAGAGTCACAAAGGGTACTATCACTATGGATAATGTGGTAATGTCACCACAGTATATTTCACTAAGAGCACTTTCACTGTCAGCATTGTGACCATGAGCACTATCACCATGAACAGTTTCACTATGAGTACTGTCACCATGGGCACTATCACCATGAGCACTGTTGCCAGGGGAACTCTCACTATGGGAACTGTCGCGATGAGCACTGTCACTGTGAGTACTGTCACCATGGGCACTGTTACAATGAGAACTGTCACCATGAGCATGGTCACCATGCCACTATTTCCGTGACTGTGGTTATCATGTAGAGTATATACATGGGAATGTCACAATGGGCACTATCCCCATGAGCACTGTGACCATGAGCACTGTGACCATGGACACTGTTACCATGAGCACTGTCACATTGGGCAGTGTCACAATGGGAACTGTCACCATGGGCACTGTCACGAAGAGCACTGTCACCATGAGCACTGTCAGCATGAGCAATGTCACCATGGGCACTTAACCAGGAGCACTGTCACCATTGGCACTGTCACCATGACCACAGTCACCATGAGCACTATTACCATGAGCATTGTCACCATGGGCACTGTCACCATGGGAACTGTCACCGTGAAAAGGGTCACAAAGGGTACTATCACTATGGGTACTGTCACCACAGTATATTTCACTAAGAGCACTTGCACTGTGAGCATTGTGAACATGAGCACTGTCACCATGAATACTGTCACTATGGGCACTATCACCATGAACACTGTTGCCAGGGGCACTCTCACTATGGGCACGGTCGCCAAGAGCACTTTCACCATTGCCACTGTTACCATGAGCACTGTCACCATGAGCACGGTCACCATGGGCACTATTTCTGTGATTGCGGTTACCATGGAGACTGTAGGCATGGGAATGTCACAATGGGCACCATCACAAAGGGCACTGTGACCATGAGCATTGTAACCATAGTCACTGTCACCAAGAGCACTGTCACATTGGGCAGTGTAACAATGGACCCTGTCACCATGGGCTCTGTCACCATGAGCAATGTCACCATGGGCAATGTTACCATGAGCACTACCACCATTAGAACTGTCACCATGGGCACTGTCCGCCTTGGAACTATCACCATGGGCTCTGTCACCATGAGCACTGTCACCATGATCACAGTCACCATGGCCACTCTAACTGTGATTGCGGTCACCATGGAGACTATGACCATGTGCAGTGTCACAAGAGGCAGTATCAACATGAGCACTGTCACCATGGACACTTTCACCATGGGCATTGTCACCATGGGCATTCTCAACATGGGTACTATCACCATGAGCCGTTTCACCATGGGCACTACCACCATGAGCACCGTTGCCATGGGGACTGTCGCCATGGGCACTCTCACTATGGGCACTGTCGCCATGAGCACTGTCACCATGGGCACTATTGCCGTGATTCCACTTACCATGGAGACTATAAGCATGGGAATGTCACAATGGGCACTATCACCATGAGCACTGTGAGCCTGGTCACTGTCACCATGAGCACTGTGACATTGGGCAGTGTCACAATGGAAACTGTCACCATGGGCACTGTCACCATGAGCACTATCAGCATGAGCAATGTCACCATGGCCACTTAACCATGAGCACTGTCACCATTGGCACTGTCACCATGACCACAGTCACCATGAACACTATTACCATGTGCATTGTCACCATGACCACAGTCACCATGAGCACTATTACCATGAGCATTGTCACCATGGGAATTGTCAACAGAGCACTGTCACCATGAGCACGGTCACCATGGGCATTATTACCGTGGTAGCGGTTACCATGGAGACTATAACCATGGGACTGTCACAATGGGCACTATCACCATGGGTAAGGTTACGATGGGCACTATTACCGTGATTGCAGTGACCATGGAGATTATAACCATGGGACTCTCACACCGGGCACTATCAGCATGAGCACTGTCACCATGAGCACTTTCTCCCTGAGTACTGTCTTCATGGACACGATCACCATGAGCACTGTCACCGTGGCCACTGTCACCATGGTTAGTGTTACCATTCGCACTATCACCATGAGCACGGTCACCGTGTGCACTACAACAGTGAATGTGGTCACCATGGACAGTATAAACATGGACACTGTCACAATGGGCACTGTCACCTTGAGAACTGTCACTATGGGCACTGTCGCCATGAGCACTGTAACCATGAGCACGATCACCATGGGCACTATTTCCGTGGTTGCGGTTACCATGGAGAATCTAAGCATGGGAATGTCACAATGGGAACTATCACCAGGAGCACTGTGACCATGAGCACTGTGACCATGGTCATTGTCACCATGAGCACTGTCACATTGGGCAGTGTCACAATCGGCCCTATCTCCATGGGCTCTGTCACCATGAGCACTGTCACCATGGGGACTCTCACCATGAGCACTATCACCATGGGCACTGTCACTATGAGAAATATCACCATGAGAACTGTCACCATGGGCACTGTCACCATGAGCACTGTCAACATGTGCCCAGTCGCCATGGGCACTATCACCATGAGCACTATCACAATGAGCACTGTCACCATGAGCACTGTTTCCACGGGCACTGTCACCATGAGCATTGTCACCATGATAACGGTCACAATGGGCACTATTACCGTGATTGCGGTCACCATGGAGATTATAACCATGTGAACTGTCACAATGGACATTCTCACCATGGGCATTGTCACCATGGGCATTCTCACCATGGGTACTGTCACCATGAGCAGTTTCACCACGGGGGCACTCTCACCATGAGCACTGTCGCCATGGGCACTCTCACTATGGGCACTGTCGCCATGAGCACTGTCACCATGGGCACTATTTCCGTGATTCCACTTACCATGGAGACTATAAGCATGGGAATGTCACAATGGGCACTATCACAATGAGCACTGTGACCATGAGCATTGTGACCATAGTCACTGTCACCAAGAGCACTGTCACATTGGGCAGTGTAACAATGGACCCTGTCACCATGGGCTCTGTCACCATGAGCAATGTCACCATGGGCACTGTTACCATGAGCACTATCACCATTAGAACTGTCACCATGGGCACTGTCAGCATTGGAACTGTCACCATGGGCTCTGTCACCATGAGCACTGTCACCATGATCACGGGCACCATGGGCAATATTACTGTGATTGCGGTCACCATGGAGACTATAACCATGGGCAGTGTCACAATGGGCAGTATCACCATGAGCACTGTCACCATGGACACTGTCACCATGGGCACTGTCACCATGGGAACTGTCACCGTGAAAAGAGTCACAAAGGGTACTATCACTATGGGTAATGTCACCACAGTATATTTCACTAAGAGCACTTTCACTGTCAGCATTGTGACCATGCGCACTATCACCATGAACAGTTTCACCATGAGTACTGTCACCATGGGCACTATCACCATGAGCACTGTTGCCAGGGGAACTCTCACTATGGGAACTGTCGCCATGAGCACTGTCACTGTGAGTACTGTCACCATGGGCACTGTTACCATGAGAACTGTCACCATGGGCACGGTCACCATGGGCACTATTTCCGTGACTCTGGTTATCATGGAGAGTATATACATGGGAATGTCACAATGAGCACTATCCCCATGAGCACTGTGACCATGGACACTGTTAACATGAGCACTGTCACATTGGGCAGTGTCACAATGTGAACTGTCACCATGGGCACTGTCACCAAGAGCACTGTCACCATGAGCACTGTCAGCATGAGCAATGTCACCATGGGCACTGAACCATGAGCACTGTCACCATTGGCACTGTCACCATGACCACAGTCATCATGAGCACTATTACCATGAGCATTGTCACCATGGGAATTGTCACCATGAGCACTGTCACCATGAGCATGGTCACCGTGTTCCATATTACCGTGGTAGCGGTCACCATGGAGACTATAACCATGGGACTGTCACAATGGGCACTATCACCATGGGTATGGTTACGATGGGCCCTATTACCGTGATGGCAGTAACCATGTAGATTATAACCATGGGATTTTCACATCGGGCACTATCAGCATGAACACTGTCACGACGAGCACTGTCACGATGGACACTATCACCATGGGCACTGTCACCGTGGACATTGTCACCATGGGTATTGTCACCATTAGCACTAGCACCATGAGCACCGTCACCATGTGCACTATAACAGTGATTGCGGTCACAATGGACAATATAAACATGGACTCTGTCACCATGAGCACTCTCACCGTAGGCACTGTCACCTTGAGCACTGTCACCATGGGCACTGTCGCCATGAGAACTCTCACCATGGGCATTATCACCATGAGCACTGCCACAATGGGCACTGTCACCATAAGCACTATCAACATCGGCACTGTCACCATGAGCAATATCAAGATCACAAGGGTAACTAAGGGCAATATTACTGTGATTACCGTCACCATGGAGACTATAACCATGGGCACTGTCACAATGGGCACTATCACCATGAGCACGATCGCCATGAGCACTCTCACCATGGGCACTGTCACCATAAGCACTGTCACCATGGGTACTATCACTCTCATCACTCTCACCATGAACACTATCACTATGAGCACGGTCACAATAGGCAGTATCACCATGAGCACTGTTGCCATGGCCACTGTTGCCATGGGCACTCTCACAAAGGGCACTGTCGCCATGAGCACTGTCAACATGGGCACTATTTCCGTGATTGCGGTTACCATGGAGTGTATAAGCATGGGAATGTCTCAATGGGCACTATCACAATGAGCACTGTGACCATAGTCACTGTGACCATGAGCACTGTCACATTGGGCAGTGTAACAATGGGCCCTGTCACCATCGGCTCTGTCACCATGAGCACTGTCACCATGATCACGGTCACCATGAGCACACTATTACTGTGATTGCGGTCACCATGGAGACTATAACCATGGGCAGTGTCGCAATGGGCAGTATCACCATGAGCACTATCAAAATGAGCACTGTCACCAGAGCACTGTCACCATGGACACTGTCACCATGGGAACTGTCACCATGGGAACTGTCACCGTGAAAAGAGTCACAAAGGGTACTATCACTATGGATAATGTGGTAATGTCACCACAGTATATTTCACTAAGAGCACTTTCACTGTCAGCATTGTGACCATGAGCACTATCACCATGAACAGTTTCACTATGAGTACTGTCACCATGGGCACTATCACCATGAGCACTGTTGCCAGGGGAACTCTCACTATGGGAACTGTCGCGATGAGCACTGTCACTGTGAGTACTGTCACCATGGGCACTGTTACAATGAGAACTGTCACCATGAGCATGGTCACCATGCCACTATTTCCGTGACTGTGGTTATCATGTAGAGTATATACATGGGAATGTCACAATGGGCACTATCCCCATGAGCACTGTGACCATGAGCACTGTGACCATGGACACTGTTACCATGAGCACTGTCACATTGGGCAGTGTCACAATGGGAACTGTCACCATGGGCACTGTCACGAAGAGCACTGTCACCATGAGCACTGTCAGCATGAGCAATGTCACCATGGGCACTTAACCAGGAGCACTGTCACCATTGGCACTGTCACCATGACCACAGTCACCATGAGCACTATTACCATGAGCATTGTCACCATGGGCACTGTCACCATGGGAACTGTCACCGTGAAAAGGGTCACAAAGGGTACTATCACTATGGGTACTGTCACCACAGTATATTTCACTAAGAGCACTTGCACTGTGAGCATTGTGAACATGAGCACTGTCACCATGAATACTGTCACTATGGGCACTATCACCATGAACACTGTTGCCAGGGGCACTCTCACTATGGGCACGGTCGCCAAGAGCACTTTCACCATTGCCACTGTTACCATGAGCACTGTCACCATGAGCACGGTCACCATGGGCACTATTTCTGTGATTGCGGTTACCATGGAGACTGTAGGCATGGGAATGTCACAATGGGCACCATCACAAAGGGCACTGTGACCATGAGCATTGTAACCATAGTCACTGTCACCAAGAGCACTGTCACATTGGGCAGTGTAACAATGGACCCTGTCACCATGGGCTCTGTCACCATGAGCAATGTCACCATGGGCAATGTTACCATGAGCACTACCACCATTAGAACTGTCACCATGGGCACTGTCCGCCTTGGAACTATCACCATGGGCTCTGTCACCATGAGCACTGTCACCATGATCACAGTCACCATGGCCACTCTAACTGTGATTGCGGTCACCATGGAGACTATGACCATGTGCAGTGTCACAAGAGGCAGTATCAACATGAGCACTGTCACCATGGACACTTTCACCATGGGCATTGTCACCATGGGCATTCTCAACATGGGTACTATCACCATGAGCCGTTTCACCATGGGCACTACCACCATGAGCACCGTTGCCATGGGGACTGTCGCCATGGGCACTCTCACTATGGGCACTGTCGCCATGAGCACTGTCACCATGGGCACTATTGCCGTGATTCCACTTACCATGGAGACTATAAGCATGGGAATGTCACAATGGGCACTATCACCATGAGCACTGTGAGCCTGGTCACTGTCACCATGAGCACTGTGACATTGGGCAGTGTCACAATGGAAACTGTCACCATGGGCACTGTCACCATGAGCACTATCAGCATGAGCAATGTCACCATGGCCACTTAACCATGAGCACTGTCACCATTGGCACTGTCACCATGACCACAGTCACCATGAACACTATTACCATGTGCATTGTCACCATGACCACAGTCACCATGAGCACTATTACCATGAGCATTGTCACCATGGGAATTGTCAACAGAGCACTGTCACCATGAGCACGGTCACCATGGGCATTATTACCGTGGTAGCGGTTACCATGGAGACTATAACCATGGGACTGTCACAATGGGCACTATCACCATGGGTAAGGTTACGATGGGCACTATTACCGTGATTGCAGTGACCATGGAGATTATAACCATGGGACTCTCACACCGGGCACTATCAGCATGAGCACTGTCACCATGAGCACTTTCTCCCTGAGTACTGTCTTCATGGACACGATCACCATGAGCACTGTCACCGTGGCCACTGTCACCATGGTTAGTGTTACCATTCGCACTATCACCATGAGCACGGTCACCGTGTGCACTACAACAGTGAATGTGGTCACCATGGACAGTATAAACATGGACACTGTCACAATGGGCACTGTCACCTTGAGAACTGTCACTATGGGCACTGTCGCCATGAGCACTGTAACCATGAGCACGATCACCATGGGCACTATTTCCGTGGTTGCGGTTACCATGGAGAATCTAAGCATGGGAATGTCACAATGGGAACTATCACCAGGAGCACTGTGACCATGAGCACAGTGACCATGGTCATTGTCACCATGAGCACTGTCACATTGGGCAGTGTCACAATCGGCCCTATCACCATGGGCTCTGTCACCATGAGCACTCTCACCATGGGCACTGTCACCATGGGCACTGTCAGCATTGGAACTGTCACCATGGGCTCTGTCAGCATGACCACTGTCACCATGATCACAGTCACCATGCGCACTATTACTGTGATTGCGGTCACCATGGAGACTATAACCATGGGAAGTGTCACAAGAGGCAGTATCACCGTGAGCACTGTCACCATGGACACTGTCACCATGGGCACTGTCACCATGGGAACTGTCACCGTGAAAAGTGTCACAAAGGGTACTATCACTATGGGTACTGTCACCACAGTATATTTCACTAAGAGCACTTTCACTTTGAGCATTATGACGATGAGCACAGTCACCATGAACACTGTCACCAAGTACACTGTCACCATGAACACTCTCAGCATGAGCACGGTCACCATGGCCATTGTCACCATGAGCACAGTCACCGTGTGCACTATTACCTTGATTGCGGTCACCATGGAGACTATAACCATGGGACTGTCAAAATCGGCACTATATCCTTGAGCACTGTCACCATGAGAACTGTCACCAAGGGCACTGTCACCATGGGAACTATCACTATGAGCAATATCACCATGAGAACTGTCACCATGGGCAGTGTCAGCATTGCCACTGTCAACATGGGGTCTGTCACCTGGAGCACTGTCACCATGGGCCCAGTCACATGGGCAATATCACCTTGAGCGGTGTCACCATGACCACAGTCACCATGAGCACAATTACCATGAGCATTGCCACCATGGGAATTGTCACCAAGAGCACTGTCACCATGAGCACGGTCACCATGGGCACTATTCCCGTGGTAGCGGTCAACATGGAGACTATAACCTTGGGACTGTCACAATGGGCACTATCACCATGGGTACGGTTACGATGGGCACTATTACCGTGATTGCAGTGACCTTTCAGATTGTAACCATGGGACTCTCACATCGGGCACTATCAGCATGAGCACTGTCACCATGGGCATTGTCACCCTTAGCACTGTCACCATGGACACTAACACCATGAGCACTGTTACCATGGGAACTGTCACCATGAGCACTATCACCATGGGCACTGTCACTATGAGCAATATCACCATGAGAACTGTCATCATGGGCACTGTCAGCCTTGCCACTGTCACCATGGGCCCAGTCACCATGGGCACTATCTCCTTGATCAGTGTCACCATGATCAGTGTCGCCATGGGCACAGTCAGCATTGGAACTGTCACCATGGGCTCTGTCACCATGAACACTGTCACCATGATCACGGTCACCATGGGAACTATTACTTTGATTGCGGTCACCATGGAGACTATAACCATGGGCAGTGTCACACTGTGCAGTATCACCATGAGCACTATCACAATGAGCACTGTCACCATGAGCAATCTTTCCATGAGCACTGTCACCATGAGCACTGTCACCGTGGACACTGTCACCCTGGGGACTGTCACCATGGGAACTGTCACCGTTAAAAGTGTCACAAAGGATAATATCACTATGGGTACTGTCACCACCGTATATTTCACAAAGACCACTTTCACTGTGAGCATTGTGACTATGGGCACTGTCGCCATGCGCTCTGTCACTATGAGCACTGTCACCATGGGCACTATCACCATGAGCACTGTGACCATGGTCACTGTCACCATGAGCACTGTCACACTGGGCAGTGTCACAATGGGAACTGTCACCATGGGCACTGTCACCATGAGCACTATCAGCATGAGCAATGTCACCATGGGTACTGAACGATGAGCACTGTCACCATTGGCACTCTCACCATGACCACAGTCACCATGAACACTATTACCATGAAGATTGTCACCATGGGAATTGTCACCCTGAGCACTGTTACCATGAGCACGGTCACCATGGGCACTATTACCGTGGTAGCGGTCACCATGGAGACTATAACCATGGGACTGTCACAATGGGCACTATCACCCTGGGGACGGTTACGATGGGCCCTATTACCGTGATGGCAGTGACCATGTAGATTATAAGCATGGGACTCTCACATCGGGCACTATCAGCATGAGCACTGTCACCATGGGCACTGGCACCATGGACACTATCACCATGGACACTATCACCATGAGCACTGTCACCGTGGACACTGTCACCATGGTTATTGTCACCATTAGCACTATCACCATGAGCACGGTCACCGTGTGCACTATAAGAGTGAAAGCGGTCACCATGGACAATATAAACATGGACACTGTCACAATGGGCACTGTCACCATGAGTACTGTCACTTTGGGCACTGTTGCCATGAGCACTGTCACCAGAGGCACTGTCACCATGAGCACTGTCACCATGAGCACGATCACCTTGGGCACTATTTCCGTGGTTACGGTTACCATGGAGAATATAAGCATGGGAATGTCACAATGGGAACTATCCCCAGGAGCACTGTGACCATGAGCACTGTGACCATGGTCATTGTCACCATGAGCACTGTCACATTGGGCAGTGTCACAATCGGCCCTGTCGCCATGGGCTCTGTCACCATGAGCACTGTCACATTGGGCACTGTCACCATGACCACTATCACCATGGGCACTGTCACTATGAACAATATCACCATGAGTACTGTCACCATGAGCACGATCACCATGGGCACTATTTCCGTGGTTGCGGTTACCATGGAGAATATAAGCATGGGAATGTCACACTGGGAAATATCACCAGGAGCACTGTGACCACGGTCATTGTCACCATGAGCACTGTCACATTGGGCAGTGTCACAATCGGCCCTATCACCATGGGCTCTGTCACCATGAGCACTTTCACCATGGGCACTGTCACTATGAGCAATATTACCATGAGAACTGTCTCCATCGGCACTGTCAGCATTGCCACTGTCACCATGAGCACTGTCACCATGTGCCCAGTCACCATGGGCAGTATCACCATGAGCAATATTACAATGAGCTCTGTCACCATGAGCACTGTTTCCATGGGCACTGTCACCGTGAGCATTGTCACCATGATAACGGTCACAATGGGCACTATTACCGTGATTGCGGTCACCAATGAGATTATAACCATGTGAACTGTCACAATGGACACGGTCACCATGGGCATTGTCACCATGGGCATTTTCACCTTGGGTACTGTCACCATGAGCACTGTTGCCATGGGCACTGTTGCCATGGGCACTCTCACTATGGGCACTGTCGCCATGAGCACTGTCACCATGGGCACTATTTCCATGACTGTGGTTACCATGGAGACTATAAGCATGGGAATGTCACAATGGGCACTATCACAATGAGCACTGTGACCATGAGCATTGTAACCATAGTCACTGTCACCATGAGCACTGTCACATTGGGCATTGTAACAATGGACCCTGGCTCTGTCAGCATGACCACTGTCACCATGATCACAGTCACCATGCGCACTATTACTGTGATTGCGGTCACCATGGAGACTATATCCATGGGCAGTGTCACAAGAGGCAGTATCACCATGAGCACTGTCACCATGGACACTGTCACCATGGGCACTGTCACCATGGGAACTGTCACCGTGAAAAGTGTCACAAAGGGTACTATCACTATGGGTACTGTCACCACAGTATATTTCACTAAGAGCACTTTCACTTTGAGCATTATGACGATGAGCACAGTCACCATGAACACTGTCACCAAGTACACTGTCGCCATGAACACTCTCAGCATGAGCACGGTCACCATGACCATTGTCACCATGAGCACAGTCACCGTGTGCACTATTACCTTGATTGCGGTCACCATGGAGACTATAACCATGGGACTGTCCAAATCGGCACTATATCCTTGAGCACTGTCACCATGAGAACTGTCACCAAGGGCACTCTCACCATGGGAACTATCACTATGAGCAATATCACCATGAGAACTGTCACCATGGGCAGTGTCAGCATTGCCACTGCCAACATGGGCTCTGTCTCCTGGAGCACTGTCACCATGGGCCCAGTCACCATGGGCAATATCACCTTGAGCAGTGTCACCATGACCACAGTCACCATGAGCACTATTACCTTGAGCATTGCCACCATGGTAATTGTCACCAAGAGCACTGTCACCATGAGCACGGTCACCATGGGCACTATTCCCGTGGTAGCGGTCAACATGGAGACTATAACCTTGGGACTGTCACAATGGGCACTATCACCATGGGTACGGTTACGATGGGCACTATTACCGTGATTGCAGTGACCTTTCAGATTATAACCATGGGACTCTCACATCGGGCACTATCACCATGAGCACAGTCACCATGGGAACTGTCACCATGACTACTATCACCATGGGCACTGTCACTATGAGCAATATCACCATGAGAACTGTCATCATGGGCACTGTCAGCCTTGCCACTGTCACCATGGGCCCAGTCACCATGGGCACTATCACCTTGATCAGTGTCACCATGATCAGTGTCGCCATGGGCACAGTCAGCATTGGAACTGTCACCATGGGCTCTGTCACCATGAGCACTGTCACCATGATCACGGTCACCATGGGAACTATTACTTTGATTGCGGTCACCATGGAGACTATAACCATGGGCAGTGTCACAATGTGCAGTATCACCATGAGCACTATCACAATGAGCACTGTCACCATGTGCAATCTTTCCATGAGCACTGTCACCATGAGCACTGTCACCATGGACACTGTCTCCCTGGGCACTGTCACCATGGGAACTGTCACCGTGAAAAGTGTCACAAAGGATAATATCACTATGGGTACTGTCACCACCGTATATTTCACAAAGACCACTTTCACTGTGAGCATTGTGAGTATGGGCACTATCTCCATGAGCTCTGTCACTATGAGCACTGTCACCATGGGCACTATCACCATGAGCACTGTGACCATGGTCACTGTCACCATGAGCACTGTCACACTGGGCAGTGTCACAATGGGAACTGTCACCATGGGCACTGTCACCGAGAGCACTGTCACCGTGAGCACTATCAGCATGAGCAATGTCACCATGGGTACTGAACGATGAGCACTGTCACCATTGGCACTGTCACCATGACCACAGTCACCATGAAAACTATTACCATGAGGACTGTCACCATGGGAATTGTCACCATGAGCACTGTTACCATGAGCATGGTCACCAAGGGCACTATTACCGTGGTAGCGGTAACCATGGAGACTATAACCATAGGACTGTCACAATGGGCACTATCACCATGGGTATGGTTACGATGGGCACTATTACCGTGATTGCAGTGACCATGGTGATTATACGCAGGGGACTCTCACATCGGGCACTATCAGCATGAGCACAGTCACCATGGGCACTGTCACACTGAGCACTGTCACCATGGAAACGATCACTATGAGCACTGTCACCGTGGACACTGTCACGATGGTAACTGTCACCATTAACACTATCACCATGAGCACGGTCACCGTGTGCACTCTAACAGTGATGGCGGTCACCATGGACAATATAAACATGGACACTGTCACAATGGGCACTGTCGCCATGAGCACTGTCACTATGGGCACTGTCGCCATGAGCACTGTCACCATGAGCACTGTCACCATGAGCATGATCACCATGGACACTATTTCCGTGGTTACAGTTACCATGGAGAATATAAGCATGGGAATGTCACAATGGGAACTATCACTAGGAGCACTGTGACCATGACCAATGTGACCATGTCACATTGGGCAGTGTCACAATCGGGCCTGTCGCCATGGGCTCTGTCACCATGAACACTGTCACCATGGGCACTGTCACCATGACAACTATCACCATGGGCATTGTCACTATGAACAATATCACCATGAGAAATGTCACCATGGGCACTGTCACCATGTGCCCAGTCCCCATGGGAACTATCACTTTGATTGCAGTCACCATGGAGACTATAACCCTCGGAAGTGTCACAATGTGCAGTATCACCATGAGCACTATCACAATGAGCACTGTCACCATGAGCAATCTTTCCATGATCACGGTCACCATGAGCACTGTCACCATGAGCACTGTCACCATGGACACTGTCACCATGGGCACTGTCACCATGGGATCTGTCACCGTGAAAAGTGTCACAAAGGGTCATATCACTATGGGTAATGTCACCACAGTATATTTCACAAAGAGCACTTTCACTGTGAGCATTGCGACCATGAGCACTATCACCATGAACACTGTCACCATGAGTACTGTCACCATGATTACTATCACCATGATCACTGTTTCCAGGGGCACTCTCACTATGGGCACTGTCGCCATGAGCACTGTCACTATGAGCACTGTCACCATGGGCACTGTTACCATGAGCACTGTCACCATGAGCACGGTCACCATGGGCACTATTTCTGTGATTGCGGTTACCGTGGAGACTATAAGAATGGGAATGTCACAATGGGCAATATCACCATGAGCACTGTGAGCCTGGTCACTGTCACCATGAGAACTGTGACATTTGGCAGTGTCACAATGGAAACTGTCACCATGGGCACTGTCACCATGAGCACTATCAGCATGAGCATTGTCACCATGGGCACTTAACCATGAGCACTGTCACCATTGGCACTGTCCCCATGACCACAGTCACCATGAACACTATTACCATGTGCATTGTCACCATGACCACAGTCACCATGAGCACTATTACTGTGATTGCGGTCACCATGGAGACTATAACCATGGGCAGTGTCACAAGAGGCAGTATCACCGTGAGCACTGTCACCATGGACACTGTCACCATGGGCACTGTCACCATGGGAACTGTCACCGTGAAAAGTGTCACAAAGGGTACTATCACTATGGGTACTGTCACCACAGTATATTTCACTAAGAGCACTTTCACTTTGAGCATTATGACGATGAGCACAGTCACCATGAACACTGTCACCAAGTACACTGTCACCATGAACACTCTCAGCATGAGCACGGTCACCATGGCCATTGTCACCATGAGCACAGTCACCGTGTGCTCTATTACCTTGATTGCGGTCACCATGGAGACTATAACCATGGGACTGTCAAAATCGGCACTATATCCTTGAGCACTGTCACCATGAGAACTGTCACCAAGGGCACTGTCACCATGGGAACTATCACTATGAGCAATATCACCATGAGATCTGTCACCATGGGCAGTGTCAGCATTGCCACTGTCAACATGGGGTCTGTCACCTGGAGCACTGTCACCATGGGCCCAGTCACCATGGGCAATATCACCTTGAGCAGTGTCACCATGACCACAGTCACCATGAGCACTATTACCATGAGCATTGCCACCATGGGAATTGTCACCAAGAGCACTGTCACCATGAGCACGGTCACCATGGGCACTATTCCCGTGGTAGCGGTCAACATGGAGACTATAACCTTGGGACTGTCACAATGGGCACTATCACCATGGGTACGGTTACGATGGGCACTATTACCGTGATTGCAGTGACCTTTCAGATTATAACCATGGGACTCTCACATCGGGCACTATCAGCATGAGCACTGTCACCATGGGCATTGTCACCCTTAGCACTGTCACCATGGACACTAACACCATGAGCACTGTTACCATGGGAACTGTCACCATGAGCACTATCACCATGGGCACTGTCACTATGAGCAATATCACCATGAGAACTGTCATCATGGGCACTGTCACCATAAGCACTGTCACCATGGGTACTATCACTCTCATCACTCTCACCATGAACACTATCACTATGAGCACGGTCACAATAGGCAGTATCACCATGAGCACTGTTGCCATGGCCACTGTTGCCATGGGCACTCTCACAAAGGGCACTGTCGCCATGAGCACTGTCACCATGGGCACTATTTCTGTGATTGCGGTTACCATGGAGTGTATAAGCATGGGAATGTCTCAATGGGCACTATCACAATGAGCACTGTGACCATAGTCACTGTCACCATGAGCACTGTCACATTGGGCAGTGTAACAATGGGCCCTGTCACCATCGGCTCTGTCACCATGATCACGGTCACCATGAGCACACTATTACTGTGATTGCGGTCACCATGGAAGCTATAACCATGGGCAGTGTCGCAATGGGCAGTATCACCATGAGCACTATCAAAATGAGCACTGTAACCAGAGCACTGTCACCATGGACACTGTCACCATGGGCACTGTCACCATGGGAACTGTCACCGTGAAAAGAGTCACAAAGGGTACTATCACTATGGGTAATATCACCACAGTATATTTCACTAAGAGCACTTTCACTGTCAGCATTGTGACCATGTGCACTATCACCATGAACAGTTTCACCATGAGTACTGTCACCATGGGCACTATCACCATGAGCACTGTTGCCAGGGGAACTCTCACTATGGGAACTGTCGCCATGAACACTGTCACTGTGAGTACTATCACCATGGGCACTGTTACCATGAGAACTGTCACCATGAGCATGGTCACCATGGGCACTATTTCCGTGACTGTGGTTATCATGGAGAGTATATACATGGGAATGTCACAATGGGCAATATCCCCATGAGCACTGTGACCATGAGCACTGTGACCATGGACACTGTTACCATGAGCACTGTCACATTGGGCAGTGTCACAATGTGAACTGTCACCATGGGCACTGTCACCAAGAGCACTGTCACCATGAGCACTGTCAGCATGAGCAATGTCACCATGGGCACTTAACCAGGAGCACTGTCACCATTGGCACTGTCACCATGACCACAGTCACCATGAGCACTATTACCATGAGCATTGTCACCATGGGCACTGTCACCATGGGAACTGTCACCGTGAAAAGGGTCACAAAGGGTACTATCACTATGGGTACTGTCACCACAGTATATTTCACAAAGAGCACTTGCACTGTGAGCATTGTGAACATGAGCACTGTCACCATGAATACTGTCACTATGGGCACTATCACCATGAACACTGTTGCCAGGGGCACTCTCACTATGGGCACGGTCGCCAAGAGCACTTTCACCATTGCCACTGTTACCATGAGCACTGTCACCATGAGCACGGTCACCATGGGCACTATTTCTGTGATTGCGGTTACCATGGAGACTGTAGGCATGGGAATGTCACAATGGGCACCATCACAAAGGGCACTGTGACCATGAGCATTGTAACCATAGTCACTGTCACCAAGAGCACTGTCACATTGGGCAGTGTAACAATGGACCCTGTCACCATGGGCTCTGTCACCATGAGCAATGTCACCATGGGCAATGTTACCATGAGCACTACCACCATTAGAACTGTCACCATGGGCACTGTCCGCCTTGGAACTATCACCATGGGCTCTGTCACCATGAGCACTGTCACCATGATCACAGTCACCATGGCCACTCTAACTGTGATTGCGGTCACCATGGAGACTATAACCATGTGCAGTGTCACAAGAGGCAGTATCAACATGAGCACTGTCACCATGGACACTTTCACCATGGGCATTGTCACCATGGGCATTCTCAACATGGGTACTATCACCATGAGCCGTTTCACCATGGGCACTACCACCATGAGCACCGTTGCCATGGGGACTGTCGCCATGGGCACTCTCACTATGGGCACTGTCGCCATGAGCACTGTCACCATGGGCACTATTGCCGTGATTCCACTTACCATGGAGACTATAAGCATGGGAATGTCACAATGGGCACTATCACCATGAGCACTGTGAGCCTGGTCACTGTCACCATGAGCACTGTGACATTGGGCAGTGTCACAATGGAAACTGTCACCATGGGCACTGTCACCATGAGCACTATCAGCATGAGCAATGTCACCATGGCCACTTAACCATGAGCACTGTCACCATTGGCACTGTCACCATGACCACAGTCACCATGAACACTATTACCATGTGCATTGTCACCATGACCACAGTCACCATGAGCACTATTACCATGAGCATTGTCACCATGGGAATTGTCAACAGAGCACTGTCACCATGAGCACGGTCACCATGGGCATTATTACCGTGGTAGCGGTTACCATGGAGACTATAACCATGGGACTGTCACAATGGGCACTATCACCATGGGTAAGGTTACGATGGGCACTATTACCGTGATTGCAGTGACCATGGAGATTATAACCATGGGACTCTCACACCGGGCACTATCAGCATGAGCACTGTCACCATGAGCACTTTCTCCCTGAGTACTGTCTTCATGGACACGATCACCATGAGCACTGTCACCGTGGCCACTGTCACCATGGTTAGTGTTACCATTCGCACTATCACCATGAGCACGGTCACTGTGTGCACTACAACAGTGAATGTGGTCACCATGGACAGTATAAACATGGACACTGTCACAATGGGCACTGTCACCTTGAGAACTGTCACTATGGGCACTGTCGCCATGAGCACTGTAACCATGAGCACGATCACCATGGGCACTATTTCCGTGGTTGCGGTTACCATGGAGAATCTAAGCATGGGAATGTCACAATGGGAACTATCACCAGGAGCACTGTGACCATGAGCACAGTGACCATGGTCATTGTCACCATGAGCACTGTCACATTGGGCAGTGTCACAATCGGCCCTATCACCATGGGCTCTGTCACCATGAGCACTCTCACCATGGGCACTGTCACCATGGGCACTGTCAGCATTGGAACTGTCACCATGGGCTCTGTCAGCATGACCACTGTCACCATGATCACAGTCACCATGCGCACTATTACTGTGATTGCGGTCACCATGGAGACTATAACCATGGGAAGTGTCACAAGAGGCAGTATCACCGTGAGCACTGTCACCATGGACACTGTCACCATGGGCACTGTCACCATGGGAACTGTCACCGTGAAAAGTGTCACAAAGGGTACTATCACTATGGGTACTGTCACCACAGTATATTTCACTAAGAGCACTTTCACTTTGAGCATTATGACGATGAGCACAGTCACCATGAACACTGTCACCAAGTACACTGTCACCATGAACACTCTCAGCATGAGCACGGTCACCATGGCCATTGTCACCATGAGCACAGTCACCGTGTGCACTATTACCTTGATTGCGGTCACCATGGAGACTATAACCATGGGACTGTCAAAATCGGCACTATATCCTTGAGCACTGTCACCATGAGAACTGTCACCAAGGGCACTGTCACCATGGGAACTATCACTATGAGCAATATCACCATGAGAACTGTCACCATGGGCAGTGTCAGCATTGCCACTGTCAACATGGGGTCTGTCACCTGGAGCACTGTCACCATGGGCCCAGTCACATGGGCAATATCACCTTGAGCGGTGTCACCATGACCACAGTCACCATGAGCACAATTACCATGAGCATTGCCACCATGGGAATTGTCACCAAGAGCACTGTCACCATGAGCACGGTCACCATGGGCACTATTCCCGTGGTAGCGGTCAACATGGAGACTATAACCTTGGGACTGTCACAATGGGCACTATCACCATGGGTACGGTTACGATGGGCACTATTACCGTGATTGCAGTGACCTTTCAGATTATAACCATGGGACTCTCACATCGGGCACTATCAGCATGAGCACTGTCACCATGGGCATTGTCACCCTTAGCACTGTCACCATGGACACTAACACCATGAGCACTGTTACCATGGGAACTGTCACCATGAGCACTATCACCATGGGCACTGTCACTATGAGCAATATCACCATGAGAACTGTCATCATGGGCACTGTCAGCCTTGCCACTGTCACCATGGGCCCAGTCACCATGGGCACTATCTCCTTGATCAGTGTCACCATGATCAGTGTCGCCATGGGCACAGTCAGCATTGGAACTGTCACCATGGGCTCTGTCACCATGAACACTGTCACCATGATCACGGTCACCATGGGAACTATTACTTTGATTGCGGTCACCATGGAGACTATAACCATGGGCAGTGTCACACTGTGCAGTATCACCATGAGCACTATCACAATGAGCACTGTCACCATGAGCAATCTTTCCATGAGCACTGTCACCATGAGCACTGTCACCGTGGACACTGTCACCCTGGGGACTGTCACCATGGGAACTGTCACCGTTAAAAGTGTCACAAAGGATAATATCACTATGGGTACTGTCACCACCGTATATTTCACAAAGACCACTTTCACTGTGAGCATTGTGACTATGGGCACTGTCGCCATGCGCTCTGTCACTATGAGCACTGTCACCATGGGCACTATCACCATGAGCACTGTGACCATGGTCACTGTCACCATGAGCACTGTCACACTGGGCAGTGTCACAATGGGAACTGTCACCATGGGCACTGTCACCATGAGCACTATCAGCATGAGCAATGTCACCATGGGTACTGAACGATGAGCACTGTCACCATTGGCACTCTCACCATGACCACAGTCACCATGAACACTATTACCATGAAGATTGTCACCATGGGAATTGTCACCATGAGCACTGTTACCATGAGCACGGTCACCATGGGCACTATTACCGTGGTAGCGGTCACCATGGAGACTATAACCATGGGACTGTCACAATGGGCACTATCACCCTGGGGACGGTTACGATGGGCCCTATTACCGTGATGGCAGTGACCATGTAGATTATAAGCATGGGACTCTCACATCGGGCACTATCAGCATGAGCACTGTCACCATGGGCACTGGCACCATGGACACTATCACCATGGACACTATCACCATGAGCACTGTCACCGTGGACACTGTCACCATGGTTATTGTCACCATTAGCACTATCACCATGAGCACGGTCACCGTGTGCACTATAAGAGTGAAAGCGGTCACCATGGACAATATAAACATGGACACTGTCACAATGGGCACTGTCACCATGAGTACTGTCACTTTGGGCACTGTTGCCATGAGCACTGTCACCAGAGGCACTGTCACCATGAGCACTGTCACCATGAGCACGATCACCTTGGGCACTATTTCCGTGGTTACGGTTACCATGGAGAATATAAGCATGGGAATGTCACAATGGGAACTATCCCCAGGAGCACTGTGACCATGAGCACTGTGACCATGGTCATTGTCACCATGAGCACTGTCACATTGGGCAGTGTCACAATCGGCCCTGTCGCCATGGGCTCTGTCACCATGAGCACTGTCACATTGGGCACTGTCACCATGACCACTATCACCATGGGCACTGTCACTATGAACAATATCACCATGAGTACTGTCACCATGAGCACGATCACCATGGGCACTATTTCCGTGGTTGCGGTTACCATGGAGAATATAAGCATGGGAATGTCACACTGGGAAATATCACCAGGAGCACTGTGACCACGGTCATTGTCACCATGAGCACTGTCACATTGGGCAGTGTCACAATCGGCCCTATCACCATGGGCTCTGTCACCATGAGCACTTTCACCATGGGCACTGTCACTATGAGCAATATTACCATGAGAACTGTCTCCATCGGCACTGTCAGCATTGCCACTGTCACCATGAGCACTGTCACCATGTGCCCAGTCACCATGGGCAGTATCACCATGAGCAATATTACAATGAGCTCTGTCACCATGAGCACTGTTTCCATGGGCACTGTCACCGTGAGCATTGTCACCATGATAACGGTCACAATGGGCACTATTACCGTGATTGCGGTCACCAATGAGATTATAACCATGTGAACTGTCACAATGGACACGGTCACCATGGGCATTGTCACCATGGGCATTTTCACCTTGGGTACTGTCACCATGAGCACTGTTGCCATGGGCACTGTTGCCATGGGCACTCTCACTATGGGCACTGTCGCCATGAGCACTGTCACCATGGGCACTATTTCCATGACTGTGGTTACCATGGAGACTATAAGCATGGGAATGTCACAATGGGCACTATCACAATGAGCACTGTGACCATGAGCATTGTAACCATAGTCACTGTCACCATGAGCACTGTCACATTGGGCATTGTAACAATGGACCCTGGCTCTGTCAGCATGACCACTGTCACCATGATCACAGTCACCATGCGCACTATTACTGTGATTGCGGTCACCATGGAGACTATAACCATGGGAAGTGTCACAAGAGGCAGTATCACCGTGAGCACTGTCACCATGGACACTGTCACCATGGGCACTGTCACCATGGGAACTGTCACCGTGAAAAGTGTCACAAAGGGTACTATCACTATGGGTACTGTCACCACAGTATATTTCACTAAGAGCACTTTCACTTTGAGCATTATGACGATGAGCACAGTCACCATGAACACTGTCACCAAGTACACTGTCGCCATGAACACTCTCAGCATGAGCACGGTCACCATGACCATTGTCACCATGAGCACAGTCACCGTGTGCACTATTACCTTGATTGCGGTCACCATGGAGACTATAACCATGGGACTGTCCAAATCGGCACTATATCCTTGAGCACTGTCACCATGAGAACTGTCACCAAGGGCACTCTCACCATGGGAACTATCACTATGAGCAATATCACCATGAGAACTGTCACCATGGGCAGTGTCAGCATTGCCACTGCCAACATGGGCTCTGTCTCCTGGAGCACTGTCACCATGGGCCCAGTCACCATGGGCAATATCACCTTGAGCAGTGTCACCATGACCACAGTCACCATGAGCACTATTACCTTGAGCATTGCCACCATGGTAATTGTCACCAAGAGCACTGTCACCATGAGCACGGTCACCATGGGCACTATTCCCGTGGTAGCGGTCAACATGGAGACTATAACCTTGGGACTGTCACAATGGGCACTATCACCATGGGTACGGTTACGATGGGCACTATTACCGTGATTGCAGTGACCTTTCAGATTATAACCATGGGACTCTCACATCGGGCACTATCACCATGAGCACTGTCACCATGGGAACTGTCACCATGACTACTATCACCATGGGCACTGTCACTATGAGCAATATCACCATGAGAACTGTCATCATGGGCACTGTCAGCCTTGCCACTGTCACCATGGGCCCAGTCACCATGGGCACTATCACCTTGATCAGTGTCACCATGATCAGTGTCGCCATGGGCACAGTCAGCATTGGAACTGTCACCATGGGCTCTGTCACCATGAGCACTGTCACCATGATCATGGTCACCATGGGAACTATTACTTTGATTGCGGTCACCATGGAGACTATAACCATGGGCAGTGTCACAATGTGCAGTATCACCATGAGCACTATCACAATGAGCACTGTCACCATGTGCAATCTTTCCATGAGCACTGTCACCATGAGCACTGTCACCATGGACACTGTCACCCTGGGCACTGTCACCATGGGAACTGTCACCGTGAAAAGTGTCACAAAGGATAATATCACTATGGGTACTGTCACCACCGTATATTTCACAAAGACCACTTTCACTGTGAGCATTGTGAGTATGGGCACTGTCGCCATGAGCTCTGTCACTATGAGCACTGTCACCATGGGCACTATCACCATGAGCACTGTGACCATGGTCACTGTCACCATGAGCACTGTCACACTGGGCAGTGTCACAATGGGAACTGTCACCATGGGCACTGTCACCGAGAGCACTGTCACCATGAGCACTATCAGCATGAGCAATGTCACCATGGGTACTGAACGATGAGCACTGTCACCATTGGCACTGTCACCATGACCACAGTCACCATGAAAACTATTACCATGAGGACTGTCACCATGGGAATTGTCACCATGAGCACTGTTACCATGAGCATGGTCACCAAGGGCACTATTACCGTGGTAGCGGTAACCATGGAGACTATAACCATAGGACTGTCACAATGGGCACTATCACCATGGGTATGGTTACGATGGGCACTATTACCGTGATTGCAGTGACCATGGAGATTATACGCAGGGGACTCTCACATCGGGCACTATCAGCATGAGCACAGTCACCATGGGCACTGTCACACTGAGCACTGTCACCATGGAAACGATCACTATGAGCACTGTCACCGTGGACACTGTCACGATGGTAACTGTCACCATTAACACTATCACCATGAGCACGGTCACCGTGTGCACTCTAACAGTGATGGCGGTCACCATGGACAATATAAACATGGACACTGTCACAATGGGCACTGTCGCCATGAGCACTGTCACTATGGGCACTGTCGCCATGAGCACTGTCACCATGAGCACTGTCACCATGAGCATGATCACCATGGACACTATTTCCGTGGTTACAGTTACCATGGAGAATATAAGCATGGGAATGTCACAATGGGAACTATCACTAGGAGCACTGTGACCATGACCAATGTGACCATGTCACATTGGGCAGTGTCACAATCGGGCCTGTCGCCATGGGCTCTGTCACCATGAACACTGTCACCATGGGCACTGTCACCATGACAACTATCACCATGGGCATTGTCACTATGAACAATATCACCATGAGAAATGTCACCATGGGCACTGTCACCATGTGCCCAGTCCCCATGGGAACTATCACTTTGATTGCAGTCACCATGGAGACTATAACCCTCGGAAGTGTCACAATGTGCAGTATCACCATGAGCACTATCACAATGAGCACTGTCACCATGAGCAATCTTTCCATGAGCACGGTCACCATGAGCACTGTCACCATGAGCACTGTCACCATGGACACTGTCACCATGGGCACTGTCACCATGGGATCTGTCACCGTGAAAAGTGTCACAAAGGGTCATATCACTATGGGTAATGTCACCACAGTATATTTCACAAAGAGCACTTTCACTGTGAGCATTGCGACCATGAGCACTATCACCATGAACACTGTCACCATGAGTACTGTCACCATGATTACTATCACCATGATCACTGTTTCCAGGGGCACTCTCACTATGGGCACTGTCGCCATGAGCACTGTCACTATGAGCACTGTCACCATGGGCACTGTTACCATGAGCACTGTCACCATGAGCACGGTCACCATGGGCACTATTTCTGTGATTGCGGTTACCGTGGAGACTATAAGGATGGGAATGTCACAATGGGCAATATCACCATGAGCACTGTGAGCCTGGTCACTGTCACCATGAGAACTGTGACATTTGGCAGTGTCACAATGGAAACTGTCACCATGGGCACTGTCACCATGAGCACTATCAGCATGAGCATTGTCACCATGGGCACTTAACCATGAGCACTGTCACCATTGGCACTGTCCCCATGACCACAGTCACCATGAACACTATTACCATGTGCATTGTCACCATGACCACAGTCACCATGAGCACTATTACTGTGATTGCGGTCACCATGGAGACTATAACCATGGGCAGTGTCACAAGAGGCAGTATCACCGTGAGCACTGTCACCATGGACACTGTCACCATGGGCACTGTCACCATGGGAACTGTCACCGTGAAAAGTGTCACAAAGGGTACTATCACTATGGGTACTGTCACCACAGTATATTTCACTAAGAGCACTTTCACTTTGAGCATTATGACGATGAGCACAGTCACCATGAACACTGTCACCAAGTACACTGTCACCATGAACACTCTCAGCATGAGCACGGTCACCATGGCCATTGTCACCATGAGCACAGTCACCGTGTGCTCTATTACCTTGATTGCGGTCACCATGGAGACTATAACCATGGGACTGTCAAAATCGGCACTATATCCTTGAGCACTGTCACCATGAGAACTGTCACCAAGGGCACTGTCACCATGGGAACTATCACTATGAGCAATATCCCCATGAGATCTGTCACCATGGGCAGTGTCAGCATTGCCACTGTCAACATGGGGTCTGTCACCTGGAGCACTGTCACCATGGGCCCAGTCACCATGGGCAATATCACCTTGAGCAGTGTCACCATGACCACAGTCACCATGAGCACTATTACCATGAGCATTGCCACCATGGGAATTGTC
>NW_026711898.1:0-27975 GCF_026419965.1 Kogia breviceps
TGCCCACAAAAGGATCTGACACTTATTAACATTAAGCTGCAAATGTCTGTGCATCGTAACATAACTGTCTTCATGGGGCAATTTGCGTTTTAACATCCATCATACCAGAAGATCAGTAGTGGAATGTTGGTTATCAGCCAGCATGAGTGTTCCTAGGGCAACAGGAGCTCTAGTCCCTAAAATGCATAACTGTTGGAACTATGAGGCCTTCTGAGGTCTACCTGCTTAGTTAGGATTCCCTAAGACATCCCTAAGACATTCCAGGTGGTCTGGATTTTGAAGACTCTGAGGCATATATTCTATGAGCACCCTTTGTAGACAGAATCTATTTCGAGAGTCGGTTTGTTTTCCTTGATGTTCATTGTTTGTTTTCCTTGATGTTCATTGTTCGTCTCTTGCAGATGACTGCCTTATGCAATATTTTTACAGGCATGGAAGAAAACAGAGTCCTAAATCTCTAATGGATCGCAGTACAGATACATTGGAAGTAAGAATGAGGCTCTTGCCAGACTTGGGCTTCAGTCCTCGCTCCTTAGTTGAGGAGATGACAGTTGTAATGGATGGTAAGAGACAAGGTAATATTCAAGGAGCCAATTCTGGTTTCATTTTGTGCTTCATTGCTCATCTTGATTCTGTGCTGCCAGAAGTGAGGTGCCTCAATATCCCTCCCACATGAGGATTACATTCTGTTTGCCATTTCTTTAGAACCTATCCTTTTAAGAAGATTTACACCCCTCATTTCACATTTCAGGCCATGCTACAGAAAAGTCATTAGTGTTCCTAATTTGTGGATGGGGAATCCGAGATATTCTATTTTGGGGTCTAGTATGTTTCCTTTAACTTTGTGTTTGTTTCAAATTAGGGTACATGTACATTTTTAAAAATTATTACCATTAGTGGTTAAGTTATATAGTACTTTAAATTTTCCAAATCATTTCTATATTGATTGTCTGTTGATCCCTCCAAATGGAAGAAATGAGTTTGCACAAGGATTATAATGTTAGAAGAAGCTCTCTGGCTGTTAAAGAAAATAAAACAAGGAAAGAAGAGAAAGAGAGGCTGATTGTTTCCAGAGGTAGTTAAGTATAGCAAAATGAAGAGTGGGCTAGGGCTGAATATTAACAACAAGAGCTATTATACATTGAGTGGTTTCTGTGTGCTGGGCACAGTGTGAAGCCCCACTTAGACTTTTTCCATTCATCTTAACAACAATCCTGTGTTGAAAATCCTATCATTCCTGTTGTATAGAGGAGGAACTTAGGCTTAGAGAAGTTAGAGAAGTTGCTCAAGGTTACACAGTTAATAAATGCTGGAGCCAGGATTGAAAGCCCAAGTTCTTAACCATCATGCTCTACTGCTTCTTATTATTTGAACCCTGTAACAAATTCTACTTGGTCTTGCTCTATGTTTACCAAGCATAGACTAGGCTAGCTGGATTTATGAATATAACTTCCATGGGACACATATTTGTCATTACAAATTAATAAATTCCTTTTCTGATTTAATTTTTTAAAATGATAGCTGAACTTTACTGAGTGCTTAGTACGTGCCAAGCTTTGTTTTGAGCCCTTTGCATGTATTGACTCATTTAGTCATCACGACCATCTTTGAGGATGTTACTATCTCCATTTTACACACAAGGAAATCTAGCCCAGAAAGGTTCAGTACTTGGCCCAAGGTGGCACAGCCAGCAGGTAGTGGAGTTGGAGTTTGAATCTAGGTAGTCTGGCCTCAGTGTCTCAGCTCACAACCATTCTCCTATACTGGCTCTAAGCAAGTGGGTGTTACAAGCCTGGGTTATGCAAGTCCTTTTTAGAAAACAGTCTACTCATGGTGTGATGGCACATTTGGTATCTGAGCCTGCAAGTCCAGTATTCAAACCCTGGACCTGGAAATATTCATTAAACTAAAGAATGTCACCCTGTGAGGCTTCTTAGGAGACAGCCTGCTGGTTTCCCTGGAGACAACCCTGAACCCACAGTTGGCCATCTTTTAAAACACTCCACACATGCTCTAGGGGAGATAATGGATGAAAATTATGTACTGCAGATGTGGTGCTGTAGGGCCCCAGAAGGAAGTCAGCAGCAGGAGAGGTAGAGATGGCTTCACTTGGCTGGAGGTGTCTGAGTGGAAAAGGAAGGAATGAGGCATGAGGAGAGGATGAAGCAAATGTGAATGGGGATGGGGGAGATGGATGTGAGAGAACGGTCACCTCTCTTAAGAGCAGGGAGAACAGGTGAGCAGGTAAGGAGAGGCTGGATCACGGAGAGAGCTGAGAGTTCACAATTGATGTTGGAGATCACAAGGTGCTAATGTCAAGATGAAAGGGGCGTTCAAGGGAGATGCTGTGGTGGGAAGGTCTGGAGGTATGTTTTGGGAGAGCAAATCATTTGCTTGAACAGATGTTCAATGTAAGATGTACGTTTAGAAACTTGAGAGGAGAAATGCAGGTTGAAATGCTGGAACTGTCTTTATTTCATTTTATTTTCTCTTTGTCACATGGTTATGAATTTTCTGAGGTTAAACCAATGTGGGAGAGGAAAGTCTGAAATAGAAACAGAGGTATCCTGAATGCCAAAGTAGGAAGAGTCACTTTCCCTACCTCCCTTTGGGAGGATCTCGTTGGGTCTGTGTGCCCAGTGGGTACATCAAGCCTTGCTTTTATATGACAAACAAATGTTTGTACGCTAATTTAGTGTACCCTAATTTAGTTCTAATGGGCCGCCAGCCCTTCACTTCCAACTCTTCTGTATCACTCCCAGGGTTGCACTGAGAGCTGCTCATAGTGGACGGGGCATTCTCTGCCTCAGGGCTTCTGAAGGGAGACCCACGGGAAGGATCTGCTCAGTGACAGTTTGTACTTGTGCTGTGGAGGAGGGGACAATGTCATTTTGTTTTTGAAATGGGTCCCAGGAACATAGACAGTGTGCTTTACTCTCCTCCTCTCAGTATCTGTTGCTGGATGGCTGGGATGTGGAGCTTGCTCCTCTCTCCCACTCCTTCATGTTCCTTCGGGCTTGTAGTCGAGAATCAGGATCTTTCTGGAGAGACTATGCAGACCTGTTAGACCAGCCTTCTCCTGGTTTCACGCTGTCCTTTCACCTCTCTGACTGCCCCTTTGCAGTTGTTTTTTCCTGGCACCTCTATGTGTACACATTCTAAATGCTGGCATTTATCTATCCAGGGTTCTAGCCTCAGCCATCTCCTCCCCCCTTCCCACTCACACTCTCAGCGTGAACACCTTTAGAACCACCCCTCACCCACGTGTCCATGGCTTCCACGGCTGTATCTCTCTCTAATCCAGAATGCTCTTCTAAAACATGGTGGAATAGGACTGGGGATCAGGAAAGCTGGCCCCAAGGCACCACAGGACCAGTCACCTTTGTTATTTTCAGGGTCAAAGACTGCAGCCCCAGCTTTGCCTGAGCACTACAAAATAAATGGCCATGATTATTGGTGGTGGTAGTGGGTGTGGGTGGAATATGAGAAAATAGAGATAAATCAGTGTGAATCCATTTCCAACACTGGAAAGACAACAGCCCATGCCTGCCCTGCTTTTTGCAAAGGAGCCACATTGTGCTCAAGTGGAACATATCTGAGTGTTCTTATCAATACGTCCTTTGATAGAAATTAGATCAGCGGGCCATCTCACTGACTCTACCTTCTCCTGTAAAAGGGCCACTGTGACACAGACCAACCAATCAACAAAATGTTAGCTCTAGAAATTCTTCAGTAAACATTTAATCTTCTTTCCTATAGCATTTGTGAACATCATTTATGAAGTATAATATGTATACACACATATATACACATGTATACACATACAGATATATATAATATATATTAGCTTGATGAATTTTTACCAAATAAACATACCAATATTACTATCACTCAGGTTAAAAACTGCATTATTACAACCCTATAAACTTCCCCCTTGCTCTCTCCCAGTCATTACCCTTTCCTGAAAGGTAGCCTATTCTGTCTTTATATAAGATTTATGTCAGTGGATTCATAGAGCTTTTAATCTTTTGTGGCTGGATTCTGTCTTTCAACATTATGCTTTTAAGATTTTTATGTGTTGTTTTGAATAGCTGTAGTTAATTCATTTTTAGTCTGAATATAACACAATTTATTTTTCCTGTTTGCTGTTGAGGGACATATGTACTGTTTTCAGTTTCTGGCTATTTCACATAATGTGCCATAAGCATTTGTGCAAGTGTCTGGTCCTCACAAGCACGTATTTCTGTGAGCTGTATAACTTGAAGTGGAAATGCTGGGTCAAAGGATATATGTATCTTCAGACTGAGTGGATAATGACAAACTTTTCCAAAGTGGTTGCACAGTTTGCATCCATACCAGCAATGCTAGAGAGTTTTCATTATTCTATATCCCCACAAATGCATGCTATTGTCTGTTTTGGAACAGCAACAACAAATAGCCAATATAATGGTGTGTAATGATATACCACTGTGGTTTTAAAGTGAATTTTCCTAATCACTAATGATGTTGAATAGTATTTATCATGGTCTGAGTGCAGGTTGGAAGAAGAATTTCCAGACACGAAGTATTTTAGAAAAGAGTGCATTTTTTGAGAACAAAGAGCAGAGTTAGTGAGGGGCGCTGCAAATACAGCGGGCCAACTTCCGATAGATCAGGGAGAGCCGATCCTCTTTGTGAGCTAGTAGCCAACTTTTAGAGCCTCAGGACAAAGAAAATTCCTGCTGGCAAGATGGCATTAGGTCATTCTTGTCAGAATGCTACGAGGTTATTACATGGTGATTATTTTGCCTAATATGGAGTCGGGGGGCTATCCGGATTAGATTAGGAGAGCCCAAGGCAACAGTCGCAGTGGGGGCTTGGTTAATTCTGGAATTTTTGTCCTGTGTCCTTGATACAGGGTGTCCTTGATGTACGGCTCAACAGTATTTCATAAGTTTATCAGTTATTTGGATGTCCTCTTTTATGCCTTTTGTCAATTATTTAAAACTGGCTGCTGAATGTAAAATCGATGGCTAGTGGGAAGCTATAGCACAGGGAGATCAGCTTGATGCTTTGTGACGACCTTTGTGGGGGTGGGATAGAGAGGGTGGGAGGGAGATGCAAGAGGGAGAGGATATGGGGATATATGTATACATATAGCTGATTCACTTTGTTGTACAGCAGAAACTAACACAACATTGTAAAGCAATTATACTCCAATAAAGATAAAAAAAAAACTGGTTGCTGTTTTTTCTTATTGATTTATAGGGGTGCTTTATATATTTGAAATATAAGTCCTTTGTCTAATATATGGCTTGCAAACATCTACTTTTCACTCCTAAAGTTGTCTTTTTGTGGTACGTGGGCCTCTCACTGTTGTGGCCTCTCCCGTTGCGGAGCACAGGCTCCGGACGGGCAGGCTCAGCGGCCATGGCTCAGGGCCCTAGCCGCTCCGCGGCATGTTGGGATCTTCCCGGACCGGGGCACGAACCCGTGTCCTCTGCATAGGAAGGCAGACTCTCAACCACTGCGCCACCAGGGAAGCCCTAAAGTTGTCTTTTGATAAACAGAATAATGTAGTCTTTATGGTCTTTCCCTTATGCTTATTTCTTTTTGTGTTCCATTTAAGAAATGTTATAAAGATATGTCTTATGCTATCATCTAGGTACTTATATTTTTACCTTCCATATTTGGATCTAATCTATCTGGAATTAATGTGTGTGTGTGTGTTTATCCTATGTGATAGGGATTAAGATTCATTTTTTAAAAATATGGATGTCTCATTCACCCAAGAAATATTTAATGTAAAGGTCATCCTTTCCCATCACACTGCCAATGTCATTGTTCTTCAAGATTGCTGTGACTATTGTAGAGCCCTTGAATTTTCATATCAATTTTAGAATCACCTTGTCATTTTCCATTAAAAAATTTCAGAACTTTGCATGGGAATTGTATGAGATCTATAGGTCAATATGGAGGAAAATTGACATCTTTGCAACACTGAGTCTTCCATTACTTAATTAGGAAATTTCTCTCTACATCTTTAGTTTCTTTCAGTAATGCTTTTTTGCTTTCTATATTGAGTTTTGAACATCTTTCATTAGATTTATTTCTTTGTATTTATTTTATGGATATAAGTATCATTTTAAAATAGTGTCATGTTACAAGTTTCATTTTCAAATTCTTTTGAATGATATGTAAAAATACAACTTGTTTTGGTATCTCAATGATTTTGCTAAATTCACTTATTAATTCTAATAGATCACATATATTCTTTTAGATTTCTGTATTATTATGTCACCTGTGTCATCTTCCCGTTCCATTTTTTATACCATTTATTTCTTTTTCTTGTTTTTTTCCCCCCCCTTGGCTAGTTCAGGGTTGAATCAAAGTGGTGATGGCTGATATTCTTGTTACCTTCTAGATCTCAGGGATAAAACTTTCAATATTTCATTGTGTGATATTTTTTGTAGGTTTCGAAAATACACCCTTCATTAAATTAAGGAAATTCCTTTCCCATTCCTAATTTTGCTGAAATTTTTTTTTTTTTTTTTTGTGGTACGCGGGCCTCTCACTGTTTCGGCTTCTCCCACTGCAGAGCACAGGCTCCAGACGCGCAGGCTCAGCGGCCATGGCTCACGGGCCCAGCCGCTCAGTGGCATGTGGGATCCTCCCGGACCGGGGCACGAACCCGTGTCCCCTGTATCAGCAGGCGGACTCTCAACCACTGCGCCACCAGGGAAGCCCCTGAAATTTTTAAAATTATAAATACACGTTGAATCTTAGATGTTTTTTCATATATCTATTGAGATGAAAGTATGATTTTTTCCTTTCTTTTGTGAATGTGGTAAAATCCACAGGTTATGTGAACTATTTTCAAATGTTAAACAGACCTTAAATTTTTGGAATAAATTTAATTTGATTGTGATGAACTACCATTTCATATATTGCTGAATTCCATTTGTTTAGAATTTTGCCCTATACTTATAAAAGAGATTGACATATGTTTCTTCCTCTTAATGTCCTTGGCTGGTTTTTATATCAAGGTTATGTAGGTTGTATAAAAGGAATTGGGAAGCAATCCTTCTTTTTCTGTTTTCTGGAAGAACTTGTGTAATGTTGGTATTATTTCTTCCTTAAATATTTGGCAGAATTCACCAATAAAGGGCTCTGGGCCTGGAATATTCTTTTTTAAATTACGGACTCTTTTTCATAGATTTCAGTTCTCTGGTGAAATTCTCCACATCTCAATCTATTTTCGTGAACATATTAAACAATTATTTCAATATCTGGATTGCTGGTGGATCTGTTTCTATTGTATTTTCACATGCTTTATGCTTTTTTGCTCCTTCCTCTTGACTTGCCTCCTAAGTTTTCATTTAATACCAGCTTTTGTGTATCAAAATTTACAGGTAATCTGCATGATGTGTTATTTCTTGTTGGAGGAGGTCACTGAGAGGATGTGACCTCTGGTTGACTCATAAGCTGGAACCAGGCAATTGGAGGCTCCTCACCCCCTCCCCTGTCCCTGGAATCAATATCCTGCCCACAGTTCCCACAGCCAGAGCCTTTTTCAAGGACACAGACTTGAGAGAGCAATGTGCTGTTGAGACCCTCTGGACGGTATACAGGACTGAACCCCGTAAAGGCCTCTATGTAAACTTTTAAGATTCTGCTGGGCAGTGTGGACATCTACTCATCCTGTGGCCACCCAAGACAAGCCTCATAAAGTAAGTTCCCTTACTTATTAAACCTGCCACCTACCAATCTGGAGTGGCCAGCCTCTTTCTTCGATCTCTCCTTGTCCTCCTTGTAAGAGGGCCAGTTTTGTATTTCACCCAGGGAACTCCTGAGGTTGTGAACCAACAGTCCTCCAGAGAAGATGTAATTTTCTCTCAGGCAGCACTTAGACTCTGTTAGAGTAGGAGCAGATCTCCTTGATTCAGTCAGTGATGAACACAGTGTAAGGCTGAATTTCATTCCCTGTAACAGTTGGTTTATTTATCTCAGCTAGACATGGCCTTTCAGGGATTTCAACTGGAAATCTGGGATATTTACTGGGGCTGTTCATCCTTGAGGGTCCTGAACTCCAAATTCTGTCTGCTATAGGCAATGCTTAGATTTTTAGTTTCGTAGCTGTTTTCTACTTTGCTTCTTAAGCTTGTTGTCCTGTACAACTTAGAACTTGACAAATGCCTCTAGGGAAAAGCTGAGCAGCTTGTTGGGGGGTCTTTCTTTTGTGATTTCCTTTTCTCTAGTACCTTGGCTTCTGAAACCATGGTTGAAAGCTTGAAGTTATTGTCTTCTGCTCAAGGATCTAACTACACTGAAAACTGGAAAATGCCACCAGGAAAAAGCAGTGGAGAACGTCAGGATATTTACCTTCTCCCAGGATCCTGGTTTGTTATAAGTAATCTTGTTGTAGCTGAAAGTAATATCACCTCCCTCCTCCAGTATTTTGTTAGTTCTCTGAATTAACACCTACCAATTTTGTTTAAAACATTATTTTTATCTTAGACTATGAACTTCTGGAAGACCTGTGACTGCTCATTTCAATTTCTTAAAAAAACAGCTTTACTGAGATAAAATTTACTCTCTATAAATGCACCTATTGTAAGTATACAGTTCAGTGATTTTTTACTGACTTTATAAACTTGGTAACCATTACCACATCAAGTTTAACATAATTCCATCACCCCAAAAAGTTCCCTCATGCCTGTTTGCAGTTACTTCCCACTGCCGTCCCCTATCCTAGGAAGTCACTGATCTGCTTTCTATCTATAAGTCTACCTTTTGTAGGTATTTAACTTAAATGTAATCATACTGTACGTGGCCTTTTACATCTGGCTTCTTTGCCTTAGTATAATGTTTTTGAAGTTCATCTATGTAGCAACAAGTATTAGTTTTTATCTTTTTATTGCTGAATAATATTCCATTACATGGATATACCACATTTTGTTTATCCACTCAACAGTTGGTTTGGATTGTTTTTAGTTTTTGGCTACCATGAATAATGCTGCTATGAACATTCATATAGATGTCTTTGTGTGAACATGCTTTTCATTCTCTTTGGATAAATTCCTAGGAAGGATTTGCTGGGTTATATGAAAGGTGATGATTAACTTTGAAAAAAACTACCAAATTGTTTCACAAAGTGGTGACACCATTTTACGTTCCATCACTAATGTATGAAGGTTTCAGTTTTTCTATTTTCTCAGCAGCATTTGTTATTGTCAGGCTTTTTGATTAATGCCATCCTAGTGGGTATGAAGTAGTATCTCATTGTGATTTTAATTTGAAGTTCCCTAATGACTAATGATACTAACCCCCTTTTCATGTGCTTATCGGCCATTTGTATATATGCTTTGGTGAAATGTATATTCATATCTTTTGTCAATTTTTAAATTAGATTGTTTATCTTATTAATCAGTTGTAAGAGTTCTTTATATTTGGGATACAAGTCCTTTATTAGATACATGGTTTACAAATATTTTGTTCCAGAATTTGACTTGTCTTTCCATTTTCTTAATGGTGTCCTTTGAAGAGCATAAATTTTTAATATTGATAAAGTTCAGTATATTGATTTGTTTCCATTATGAATAGTGCTTTTGGTACTCTATCTAAAACTCTACCTAATTCAATGTCATACATCTTCTCCTATATTTTCTTCTAGTTTTATAGGCTTAGTTCTTACATTTAGGTTTATGATCCCATGATTTCAACACTATTTATGGAGAAGACCATTCTTTCCATGTTGCACTGTATTGGCATCTTTGTCAAAATAAAAGGATTTATTTCTAGACTCTTTTTCCATTGATCTATATGTCTATTCTTATGTCAGTACCACAGTCTTCATTACTATGGTTTTAGAGTATGTTGTGAAATTAGCTAGGGCAAATCATCTAACTTTGTTCTTCTTTTTCAAAATTGTTTTGGCTGTTCTAGGTCCTTTATTTTTCCATATAAATTTTGGGATTAACTTGTAAATTTCTACAAAAAAATCCTGCTGGGATTTTGATGAGGATTGAATTGAATTTATGTATCACTTTGACATTATTGAGTCTTCCATCCATGAACATGGGAAGTATTTCCATTTATTGATGTCTTCTTTACTTTCTTTTAGCAATTATAGTTTTTTTTAGGGGGGAGAGGGGAGACAATTATAGTTTTCAGTGTATGAGTTTTACACTTCTTTTGTTAGTAATTCCTAAGTTTTATTTTTTGATGTCATTGTGAATAGAATTGTTTTCTTAATTTCATTTTCAGACAGTTAGATGATTATCTATAGAAATAAAATTAATTTTTTTTTTTTTTTTGTACACAGGACTCTCACTGTTGTGGCCTCTCCCATTGTGGAGTACAGTCTCTGGATGCGCAGGCTCAGTGGCCATGGCTTACGGGCCCAGCCGCTCCGTGGCATGTGGGATCTTCCCAGACAGGGGCACGAAACTGTGTCCCCTGCATTAGCAGGCAGACTCTCAACCACTGTGCCACCAGGGAAGCCCTAAAATTAATTTTTATATATTGAGTTTGTATCCTGTGACCTTGTTTATTAGTTCTAGCAGAGTTCTTGTGGATTCCTGATTACTTTCTACATGTATGATCATGTCATCTGCAGATCAAGACATTTTTATTTCTTCTTTTTTAATCTGGATGTCTTTAATTTCTTTTAATTCTTCTTATTGCAGTGACTAAAATTTGTGGTACATTGTTTATAGAAGTGGAGACAGTAGACAGTCTTTGTTTTTACTGGTCTTAGGGGGAAATAATTAAGTTTTTCATCTTTAAGTATGCTGTCAACTGAGGGATGTTTTATAGATGTTCCTAGTCAGGTTGGAAGTTCCCTTCAATTCCTAGTTTGTTGAGAGGTAGTTTTTTTGGTTTTTTTTGTTTAAAATTAAGAAAGGTGTTGGGTTGTCCAATGTTTTATCTATATCTATTGAAATAATCATGTGGATTTGTCCTTTATTCTATTGTTTTGGTATATTACACTAATTGATTTTCAAATGTTAAATCAGTTTTTGATTCCTGGGATAAATCTCACTTGATTGTGGTGTATAATCTTTTTTAACATTATGTTATTAGATTCAGTTTGCTAATATTTTGTTAAGAAATTTTGCATCTATGTTCATAAAAATGGTTAGTAGTATTTTTTTTTTCTTGTAATGTCTTTGATTGCATTTGTTCTCAGGGTAATAGTTTCATGTAGAATGAGATGAGAAGTGTTCCCTCCCTCTCTATTTTCTGAAAGAGTTTGTAAAAAGAATTTTTCTTCTTAAAATATTTGGTAGAATCTACTAGTAAAGCCATTAGGGCCTGGGCTTATCTGTGAGAAGACTTTTAATTATTAACTTATTCTCTTGTTATAAATCTATACAAATTTTCTATTTCCTATTGAGTCAGTTTTGGTAATTTGTGTCTTTTTAGGGATTTGTATGATTCATCTAAGTTTCCTGGTTTTGTGGCATCAAGTTATTTATAATATTTTCATTGTAGTGTTTTTAATTTTTGCATGGTCAGTAGCAATGCTCCTTCTTTCATTCCTGATTTTGGGAGTTTGTATCTTTCTTTTTTCCTTGGTCAGTATATTAGTTTCCTATGGCTACTGTAACAAATGACCACAAACTGGATGGCATGATAATATTTCATATTGCTTATGTATTGGAACAATAATTTGGGTATGCAAAATATATTACTGAAATTAATTTCACTTTTTAAATGAGGCTTCTAGAATGTTTAACATGATATCTGTGGCTCACATTATATTTCTATCAGACAGTATTGCATTAGAGGGTCTGTTTCTTTCTTGAGAGTCTCAAAAGGGTCTGATGAAAATAGTCTGGTCCTATGGTTAAGAGCCACTGTAGGAGGGTTAATTATCTGACCCTGGATCAAGCCACAGCATTAGATGTCCACATAATAGGACCAAATTATCTTGTCCAGTAGAATTACTTTACCATGGGAAAGTGTGGCATATCATAATAATTTTGTTGAGAATTTGTCCATTTATTCATTCATTCAGTAAATTTGCCAGATACTGTTATAGGCCTTGGGACACAGTAGTGAACAAAACAGAAAAATTCTGATCCCATGGAACTTATATAATAGTTGGTGATGGGCCTGGAGTTAAAGGCAAACAAAATGAATATGTTTTATGGTATGTTCGAAGGTTGTAAAAGCTATGCAGAAAAATAAACTAGAGAATGAGGGCTGAGAAGGGTAGAGGTGAGAGTGGAGGTTTGCAATTTTAAGCAGGGCTGTTGGGGAAGGCCTCACTGACACAACGACGCTTGAGCTAAGACTTGAGGCAGTGAGGGACTGAGGGATGTGACTGACAGGGGAAGAGTATTCTGAAGAGCAGACAGTGACTACAAAGGCCCTGAGGAAAAAATGGACCTGGCATTTTTTTTTTTTTGAGCTGGCATGTTTTTGTAACAGCAGGACAGGTTACCCCTTTATAAAACTGCACATGAGCATGTTGTTTTAATACTGATGCTAACTTAGAACCTGGCTTCTTCTGATGAATTGGGATATTTTATTCTTTCTGGTAACACAAATGTATGTGTTACTGAGCAGAGTCTTCTCTTTCCTTTACCTCTCAGGAAGTTTGGAAGCAACTCAACAGACTCTTACGACCCATGAACAATACATTTTCATTTTTGTCTTCACCTTGTTTTGTCTTTCTACTTTAGTTCATATTCTCCTTGATTTTCATGCTTTGTCCTTATTTATATTTTGCCACAATATTTTGTGTGTGTGTATGTTTGTAGGATGATATCAACTGCATATGATGGAAGGAGGCAGTGAACACTTAGGGGAGTAAGAGAGACCAGTAGCAAGATCCAGTTTATCAGCGTTGTTACCCGTTCATTCAGAGCATTTAGCAAATGCCTACCATGTGCCACTTGCTGTGGAATGAAAGAAGCTGCATCTAGAAAAACAAACCCACTTTTAGATATTGTAACTTTAAAAATATGTTTAGGGTTTCCCTGGTGGCACAGAGGTTGAGAGTCCGCCTGCCGATACAGGGGACGTATGTTCGTGCCCCGGTCCAGGAGGATCCCACGTGCCGCGGAACGGCTGGGCCCGTGAGCCATGGCCGCTGGGCCTGTGCGTCCGGAGCCTGTGCTCCACAACGGGAGAGACCACAGCAGTGAGAGGCCCGCGTACCGCAAAAAAAACACAAAAAAATGTTTAATTTCTGGCTGGCTCACCCATACATTTGTGTCTTTATATTGTAATATTATAGTGGGTCAGTTAATTGTAATCTGAAAAAAGAAGATTGTAATCTGATTGTAAATCACAATATGAAAACACTCTTTAATGTCAGCTTTCCCCCTTTACGCTTTCCACAGTGGCTACATGTAAAGTCTTTAGTGGTTGCATCAGCTTTAGAGTTTGAGGCTGGCCATCTGTTCAGATGATCCAATTAATATGATCCCAATTTCTCTTTCTGAAGATGTTTGGAAATCTTCCTTAGAGACACTGGGGGCTCCTTATCACATGCTAACACACAGAAACTTTGAATTTGGTGTTTTCTCTTTGGTGGGTAGAGCAGATGGGTTGCTAAAGTGTGAGGCACATTTATGACTGTGGGTGGATATTTCTGTGTGGGCATTCTGCATCTCTGAGATTTTGTTGTTGTTGTCGTTTTCACTGTTGTCACCCATGTGTTCGCTTCTCCTCCTCCTCCGTGGCTCAGGCATATTTTTCGTGGACGAAAGGAGAAAAAATAATGACGGTTTTGGGTCTGCAGAATGTCCGAGGTCATTCATACCCAGAGAGATAAGAAAGTTTATTACGTGAGTACCTGCCGAGGTACTAAAGAGAGGCAGAAAGCGTCTGTCCTTCATCTTTATTCATGAAGCCCTTGAGGGTGACGGGAAAGGAGACTGGTGATTAGGAAACCAGGCAGCCTCGCAGGCACATTCAGGCTGGTGAGTCCAGGCTGCCTCTGTTGATGTGTGTTCAGGGCCTTGCCAGGCCAGCTACCCTGGTGTGCTCTGCATTATTAATGCCTTCCTGAGGCACTCATTGGTATGCTGTGGGTGAAGCTGGCTTGGCAGTCTCATCTCCACCAACCGCTGCCTATTCACTGCTGTGACACCAAGGCTCCCAGAACGAGGCAGAACTGAGCAAGCACAGCTGGAAGACAGCAGATTGTCTGGAACCAAGAAAAACACGCGTTTAGTCAATTTTAAATTAAGAGGCTTTGTTTACGTTTTCTCAGCTCCTCTTACAGAGTTAGTCAAATTTTAGATTCCCTCCAAAATTAAACAAGTGTCAGGAACAGATGGCAGGTTTATTTTACTTCATTCAACCTGTTCAAGGAGTGTGAACTCAGGGACCCGATCAGTGCGACACAACTTTTTGTGTTAAATTTTCAAAGAAAGCTTGATGCATGGCTCCCCCAAAGAGAACGATATACAGGCATGTGAGGCAGCGCCCTGGGGTGAGACTGGTCTGCTGTCCAGTGTTGGCTTCATCCTGGGGAGCCGGGCTGGTGGGAAGGCTGCTAAACAGGAAGGTGGAAAGACAGGTCTGTGCTTCTGGCTTCTAACTATCAGGTTTTTTTTAGGGGGAAGCATTGAGTAAATCTGGATGGCATAGCTAAAATAAAGTTTATTGTTGGTGTCAATGATCTCTGTATCCATGATACTAACTTTACTGCCACTTTCAAACCAATTCAGGTTGTCTTGTTGACTTAACTTTTGTGTGTCTCTTCCACCTGTCATGATCTCACTGGAGGGAGCAGAGGAGGCAAGCCACTTCACGGGCTTTTCAAACACCTTGAAGACCTTGTTTTGTTGCTTCTCATTTGAGCCTGCATTTGGGCAAGGCTGACATTGTGGGGAAAACCTAAAGAATTTAGACAAAGTTTTACTTGTGATGCCATAGCCAGAGTACCTCTCTTTTTATAGATGTGAATCACTGTTTTCAAAGTACTTTTTTAAAGTGCTTTGAAAAACAATTAGACATAATCACATTGAAATATTTTCTTTGCTTTGGAGACTCTTGTCTCCTAAATGAGGCATTTCATTTGGAAACTAATAGTGGTAAAAGGAGAGGCAATGATTTTTTAATGGATAATTTGAGTCTCCACTCCCTACTTCCTACCCTTTCCCTTAATACCATATCACAAGTTTTAAAATTATCCAGATAACTACTTCAATGCTCCACTTAATACTGCATTTGTAGAAACAGCACATAATACCAGGTTTTTAGGTAAACGTCAAAATACTCTAAATCTCCCCACTTGTTTTAATCTGTCACTAATGTAAAATGACTGCAGAGATCAATTTCTAATTAAAAATAGAAAAACACTCAGGTTAGCAGATGCTCAGTTGGTTGGTGTTCAGCTAGGACTTTTCTCAAAGGTTCCCAGTTCTTATTGAATCTGAATGGCTGATGTTCTTAGCTACTCAGCAAGCCTTCAGTCATAAGTTAATTTAATAAATTGCCAGTTAATTCTTATGTGAGGTAAACCATTATCCAGATAGCTCAAAGCTTTTAAAACAAATCTTGTTAGTGTTTACAAGCCTTTGACAAGCATTAAAAATGTGACAGTCAATGTTAAAGAAATATTTTCATTAATAATAATAGGAAATACTGACTGACGTTTTAAAGCATACACCCAGAGAAATGTTCTCATTGGTCATTGTTGCAGATTTGCAGAGAAATGTATGCGAAATAAGGTAAAAAAGATGTAAGACAAATGGCTGGTGAGGGAAGTTGTCTATGGAGAGGCTCGCCCCCCAAGTATTAACGGAGTAATTTGTCACAGAATGATTATGGAGGTGTGCTTTCCTAGTTACAACCAGTTGTGTGTGGCCTGCCCTTAGCTTGATACTTACCAAGATAAAAAGAAAGTGAACTCCTCAATTCTTGTAAGAAAGAAAAGATAAAAATGTTGAGAAATAATTAACCGGTTTGTACTTAACTTTGGGAGAGCCCAAGACATGGTAGGTATGTAAAGGAAGTAGATGTTCCCAATTATTTGCTTGCATAAACATGAATCTAAACCCCATCATGATTAAACATACTTTGTTATTCAGTTTATGAATGTAAATATACTACACTGTATATTTTCATTATTGACTTTTCAGATATTTTAAGCATTTGCCCATAAACAATTGAGACAATGATAATGGCTACTATTTTCTGAGTTGCTTATTCTGCACCAGATATTATCTTCGGTGTCTATTGGATCCTCACAGTGACCCCAGAGATGATCATTTTATGGGTGAAGAAATCAAGGCTCAGAGCAGTAAAGACACTTGTCCCAGGTCACACTGATGGTCAGAACATTTGAACTCAAATCTGACTGATTTCATTATGCTGCCTTGATGGGAATCTAATCTATGGTTGAAAACTTAAAAGAATTTTACTTTTCGTACAGCTAGAAATATTTTAGAATCTTATTTTTGAACTTTGTCTCCATTTAAAATTTTCTGAAGACACTGGCCTGTTTTGTCTAAGTCCTAAAACACCCAATGACTCTTCTCAGCTTGTGGCAAGGAGTTGAGGGAGAAGCTAAAATTTCCAACAGGAGACTGAAAGATCTAATTATCACAAGTATCTAAGAATCCTTAGAAAGGGTGGCAAACTGAATTAGAAATTTAAAAAGTCCCAACAAAGTTGACTGAAATATGAAGGACTAACAACTAATATGTTAAAACCAAATTAGTTTTATATTATTATTAGTTTACACTGTATTTGCATTCTCCTGGCAAGTTAAAATCCAAGCACTTAGAAACGGTTTTTATTATGGTGATTTATAAAATTCGCCCACATGTTTAAAAATCTCAACTTCTTTCTGTATTTGTTTAGGACTCATCTGACAATTTGCAAACAGGCTTAGATTCTTCCCCTAAGGGTCTTACTATGCATTTGTAACAAGTTTGTTAAAGAACGAAAAGAACAATATATTATATAGACAAAACACTTTTCACATTGTTGTCTAGGGATTATTTTCTTTAACTCCTTTGAAATCATCATTCAGAGTGTTGGAAAAGTAGGAGGTGAAAGGTATATAGAAAAATTAAGCTTAGATACTTAGAGCTTTTGGAAGAAATTCAGTTTTAATAAAAATAGTCATCAATTCTTATTCTGGTAAAATTATGAGTAATGTGAGATATTTGTACGTTCTCATTGATTAGATCTGAGGCTGAGAAAGATGGACTATTCTCAGCATTTCAGGGGTAGCCTTGAAGAAAGGAATGATGATCTAGTCAATAGAAAAATATACTAATTAATTCAAGGAAAATATGGGCAGTTCTCTCAGCTAAGGAAGGAACTAACACAAGGAAGGAAGTATTCATTTTCAATTGGCTCCAGATTGTGAAAGGCCCTGGAGGTCAGACTGAATCCCATTTTGATTCCCCAAGGCTATTTATTGAACATCTACCATATGAATTGGTTTTATTTTAGGAGATATTGGGATAAAACAGTAAGGAAAAGGTGCAAGTTGCTCCCTCAATATTTTAACTCAAAAGGACATCAAGAGAAATATTGAAAAATTAGTGTATACACACACTTTCCTCATATGCATAAAAATGAAGACCAGAAATATGTGGAAGTCTGCACGTTTGGCAGAGAGAAAGGAGGAACCAAATGACTTATCTAGACACTGAGCTTCTGCATGGACTCTGTGTCTTCTGCTCTCTTTGGAGATGGGGGCAGCTGAAGAAAACTGCCTCACCTACTCTCATGCTTCCTTCCAGAGACAGCCCCACATCTAATAACTGATTGACAGTTGGTATAAAGACGTGGCTCCCTTGTTCCAACTTAGGACAACTCAGAAGGGCCCTCCCAGCTCCAGAGCTCCTTGTGAGGTAGGTGGAAGCTTTTGTTGCTCCTGCATTGCAACAAAACTCCTCCATCTTCCCAATCCTGCCTCCTTCCCCATGCTTCTACAGGTGCTTGTCCCCAAACATCCTGCATGCTAGCCTCCATCGCGCCATCTTCCTTCTATAAGTTGAGAACGCAACTGATGATAGCTTTTTGGGTCTATGTATGCCACCTCCCTTCTTTTTGGCTACACTGCTTGTCTCTGACTTTCTTCCTGTTTGCCATTCTCTGTGTATCTGTCATTTTCCCGTCTATTCACTCTTCTCTTTTTCTCCTGCCCTATTCTTTCTCCAAAATACAGATCTAAAAGTTTATTTTATTATATTTATCGAGTAGTGTTAACTGCACACTAATCTTAACAAATGTTTTTCTAGTTCTATTTCTCTCATATTGCACTCTCCTTTCATTCCTTCTCATTTCCCTTTTAAAAAAATCTATAATCCAACACACTACTCCCATCAAAAATAAATTAAAATTTAGCCAAACAACTGCATCTCATTTATGAAATTACCTCTGTGGCCCTTAACTAGGATAACAGTATGTTCTAGTTAATACTGTTGTCACAGCACAGTTATTAATACTGCCCCCCTTCACTCTCAAAAATGTCCTGTTTTAGATGAAAAATTATTTAGTCACTTTATCCTGAATAGACTTTTGCGGGTTTCTTTTGATCTGCAATTGGAAAAATGTTCTCCTCTTCTAGTTTAAGTGGACATTTATCTAATAAAAATTTAATTTCAAAAGGAATTCAAAGTTCATGTGTCATTATCTCTAAACAAAACAAAACAAAATGGCTTTGATCTGACTCAGAAATAAGCCCTTGCCCTTTTAGAATTAAATACTTTTAATGGTTGGGGAGAAATTTGATTTAAAGTGGTAAACCAAGTAAGGACTGACAATAGTCTTTATAATAGTTCTCAACGTTTCCTGAAGATTCATACATGTTAACTAAACTCATAGGGGTTTTATTGAAGAACTGCTTCACACGTTAAATCTGAGGAAAAAATTCATTCATTCACCCAAGAGGCCTTGACTGAGCACTATGGCCAGGCCCCGTTCTAGACATTTTGGGAGTGTAGTGGTGTCCCTGCTCAAGCAAATAATTACATGACAGAAGTTCAACTTAATAGAACTAAGGAGAAAACAGAGTGTTGATAGAGAGTAACTGGTTGGTGGGACTGATACTCAGGGAAGGCCTTACTGAGGAGGGAATATTTGAACTGTGCTCTAAATGACAAAGATCTGGATATAGAGAGTTCTATGGAGAAGCAAGTGAGTGCAAAGGCCCAGAGATGGAGATGAACTTCAGCATCAAGGAACAGAAAGAAGACCTGAGTGTTTGGAGGGCAGTGAATAGATGGGAAAGAGGAATAAGTAGGGCTGGTAGTATGGAGGCCTTGTAGGATTTTATTACCAGCAGCTTAGGAAGCTACTGGGATGTTTTAAGCAGAGTATGACATAATTTAACTTACACTTTTAGAAAATTATTTTGGATCCTGGGTGGAGAATGCAATGTAGTGGGGCAAGAGTGGAAGCTCAGAGACCAGTTAGGCTGTTGCAGGAATCTCAGTGAGTGAGATTGGTGGCTGGGGTCTAGGGTTGGGGTGGAGGACACGGAGTCAACAGGCTTGCTGATGGGTTGGATGTAGGGATAAATAGGATGTAGAACCTGTGTTCTAGATTTCTGGCTTGAGCAGCTTGTAGGTTGGATAGTAACATCATACAATGAGTTAAGGAAGACTGGAACAAGACTAGCTTTTTATTTATTGGTGAGGGGGCAGTTAAAAAAACCTCTTTGGGCTGTATAAAATTTAAGATATATCTAACAAGATGTTAAATGGGAATTTTCCTGTTGTTTTGAATTTTTAGCTGAAGCTCAAAGCTGAGAACAATAGGTGACCATGGCCCCCATTTTGTAAAGAGATGTTAGACCCACCCTCAACATGACATCTTAAGAGGTGGCCAAAACTAGGCCTGCAACCTGCCTCTAGTGTCTAACAGAGAGAAGGATTCTTTAAAGGTGGTTCATGGAAGTGGAATGCTGTGGCATTTCCTGTCTCCTTTTATGAAGGAGAGAATTATGCGTTTTCCACCCCACAAACTGAGAATGGGAACCCAGAGACCCTTCGAGAGATTGGAGTTGCTTGCCAAAAGGGGTACACTAGCTTGCTCCTTGATCATCAGTAAATCAACTTTGCAAGTACTGTATTCCTTCACTGCCCAAGTCTCCTAGGCTGTCGGGGTGAGAGGAGTATGGCTTGTGCTCATTGTGTGTTGTGTTTATTATCATAGGTTTTCATACACATGCACTATGAGGTATAGCTTCTATTGATGCTACCAGAAATTTCAGATTTTGTAGGTAAGACAGAAGTTCAAGTGGGTAGATTTTCTTATATAAGGTCAATATTGGGATCTTAGCATTGGTAATTGAATCCAATATCTTCAACTCTTAAATAAGCTAGTTGAGGGCCAGAAACATTAATTGACATGCCCTAGGTTATGGTCAGTGAAATGTATAGCCAGGACTGGGACCCAGACATCCTGCCTCTTGGTGATGGTACTTCCTTAACTATCTGTTGTTATACCAGAGTGGAGGAAACAAGATAAATTCTCACTATTTTGAGATTCTTTTAGAAGCTGACCGGTAATGGGGGTAAGAACAGGCATTTTTTGTCTTGTCTCCACTGCTCAGAGACACTTACTCTCCACTTCTCTGAAATCTTTAAGTGTGAAAATTCTTTGACATTTTGATTTAAGTAGAAAAAAATAATTGAAATGCTGCTGATCACTTATTACATCTTCTCCTTCCTCCTTATACTTCTCTTCTGTGTCTTTTTTTCTGCCCCTACATCCTCACTTTTTTTTTTTTTTGTCTTGCTGGTAAACTGCTGAACCTCACTGCATTAATTACCTTCTTTCTAAACTCTGCCTTAGTTGCATAGAAAGGAGAAAGAAATAACATGTGTGTTTCACCTTCACAGTGACATATTTCCCTTGGCATTGTATTTCATTAGATTACAGTGAATGTCGTGCTGTGTGGTGCTGTGTTTTATTAAGGCTAAAATGTGGTTCCATGATAAAACATGCTGTAAGCCCTGCAGTGCAGTGCAACACGGAATTCGTAGCAACACCTGTGTCTGCTACAGTGTAGACGACAAATACTAACCAAAATATGTATGTAAGGGAGAAGAAGGCCAGAGGAGATGCTATTATCCAACCAACAACATTGTCAGCTTGAAGAACAAACCCTTAGTTTATAATAGAAAATGTCAACTTTCATAATAGTATGAAAATGGAACATTTCATTATGGGTATTATGGTCTGCGGCAGGCATTGGTGTACGCTGAGGTCAGTGAAGGACTTGAGTGTTCATATGTTCACTTGTCCATTGTTTCAGTAAATATTTATTGATCACCTGCCTTTTGCATAGCATTGAGGGAATGCATAGTATGGTTCCTCCCTCAAGGAGTTTGCCCTGCTGATCGACTTGTGGGCCTTATTTTCTTTATTATTGAAGTGGACCCAGGCTACAATGATATGGATTTCAAGCCAATCCAACCAATGTTTGTTGACTGGCTGTGTGACAAGAATTAGCCTGGGTTCTTTCTCTGTTCTATTCAGAACCTTGGCTGTTTTTAAAAACTAAATATTTGCTTTTCCCCTTTTATTTTCGTGTTTTCTTCTTTTGCTTTTTTTCCCTTTTTTTGTCCATGATTCATGCTAAACGATATGTGGACATTTTCTGTGTGAGCTTACCTTATCCACTGGCTCTGTTTTATCTTCCTCTCCCATTGTCTAACTGGGGACCCATATGGAAATATGCCAAGAGACAACAAAACAGCATGGGAAGAAGCCATATGTTGGAAATGTGTCACATCCTTAGTCCAAGGATGTTGTGCTGGTTGCTGGTATTCATGGGGTGTACTCTGATTTTACATAGCCTGTGTTCAGTTCTGGGCTGCACCAGCCACTCACAAACAGATTTGTCTGGAGTCTGACGCCATTAAGAAGTCAGAGTGAATGCTGATGATTGGCGTGTGTGTGTTTTCACTTCAGGAACCAGGCCCAGTTAATCCAGAGGACAGACTTTCCAGGAGATTTTAAAAGTAGTATGGAAATGAACATAACGAAACCACTATTTCAGGCCTTCGCTTCTATTTGAAACCTTGAAATATCATGAAATGCGGCTGTATTGCTAGTTAGCACCTGCCCTCCCATGGACTCTGAAAAGAAAACTTTTGTGGGCTGAGGATTTTCCCAAATTAGGTAGAATCCAGCTTTCTTAAAGGGTTGTGGGTCTAAACCTCCTAGAATGTTTCTGAGAAGGCAGTTGGTAGTCCTCTTCAGTGGGAATTACAGAAACTAGATGGTATCACAAGACTACTTAGTGATGAGGCACCATAGCTGGGTTACTAGGACAACAACATTTGATCTATCTGGGCAGTGAGCCCCATCAAGGTTAACACTGGTAGCTGAAGAGTAGCAGTTCTGGTGCTCATGAAAAGTTTGGCCCAAGAGATGATATATTGCTGTGACGCGGATACCACTAGAAAGAGGAATTACTGACAGAATATGATAAATAACACAGCTAGGTTACATGAGAAGAGGCTTAAATCTTTCAAAAGCTACTGAATAGATGACAATGATAGCTCAGTCAATGCTGATAAATAAGAACAAGTTTCTGGATAGTGGAGTATGGGATTAATTTATGCACCATTCAGCATATGAGATTTTTTATAAGTCAAGGAGTCAAGTACGTGTAGCATTAAATATGAATGATTGGAATGAAGATGGGACGAAGAGAAAGTCAAATCCATATGTGCCATTGAATGTGAGCTGGCAGTACCTAAAGGCGTATTTTTCAATCTCTTGGAGGATCAAAGGGTACCTGCCTCTTAATGTGTATGTATTTTTTAAGTGGGAAAAAGAGTCAATGTAAATATAAAAAATTGTTTTTAATGGACAGCATATTCAGAAGGAATTGCTAATGTGACTTTTGATTCTGAATGTTTGGAACAGTGTGAGCAGTATTGATATTTGAGTCTGAGAATGAAAGGCAAAGAACTGAAGAACAAAGAGCAGCTCTTATTGGCAATGGGTAAGAGTGGAATGGTAGATAATGAGGAGAGGACAGCCAGACACGCAGGGCCTTAGATCTCTGGAAGGATAACAGATGAGAAAGAGTACAGTCAGAGCAGAGAATGTGGAATCATGACGGCTTTGATGAATCTTCTTCACATCAGTCTAGGTATGCTATAAAGGAGACCGAAAGAGATGAAAAGCACTGTCGAAAGGCCCATCTTTGAGTTCCACTAATGATGACATGATGGAAGACAAAACACCTACATCCACATGCAGACTCTTTGAAGACACCGATGAGGGAGATGTCATCAAATCTTTTATGTGTTTATTAAATCAAGTGTTTTGGTTAGAGGCAAAGATGTATGTCTGGCTAATTAAAAAATAGACAAACTTATTTGTATCAATCCATGGAAAACTTGAGCAAAGACCGCGACCATGTCCTGCCCACTGTGTGCAGCACATGGTGGGGTGTTGTTCCAGGACCTGGCTTCAGACGTGTAAGTTCCCCCATCCATTAAACCATTGATGTCTCTGTTGCTGACTTCAGGCCCTTTCTTCGGTATTGAAGCTGGATAACCACAGGCCTTGTAGGCCTGCTGGGTGCAACCCAACAATTGGCAGTCAGCCAGGAGACCGAGGAAACTCCCGTGAGTGCCAAGATGTCAGGAGATATCAGGAAATACAGGATGGGGAAAGGAAAGTTGCTGGGGCTGTCAACTAGCATGTGGGCCCTGAAAGTTGTGAGTGTAATCCCCGGCTGGCCGTCCACTAACATGTGGGGTCCAAAAGTTACAGGGGTAACCCTGGGCTGGCTGTCCACTAACACATGGGACCCAAAAGTTCTAGTGATGCTCCCCAAATTTGTGGGAGATATCCTGGAGTGGCTGTCCACTGGTATGTGGGGTCTTGTGGTGGCTGTTCTTGATAAATGGGGACTGCCAGGAGGTCTGGAGAACACTGGCCTCTAATGGCTCTGTTATTGTATCAAACAGAGTCTTTTGTAATTGGTTAGGCTAGCTTTCTAGAAGGAATTGGTATTTCTCTTTTGCCTTTGAGTTGTAAATAATCTACTTGGGCTCTCTGGAACTTTAATCTTGTGTGATCTCTAATAGTAAAGGAGAAAAAAGAGCTTTTAGGTAAAGTCTATAGAAATAATTATGTTTTGGGAATGTCTATCTAAAATAGTCTCTCCAGGACTTCCCTTGTGGTGCAGTGGTTAAGAATCTGCCTGCCAATGCAGGGGACAGGGGTTCGAGCCCTGGTCCGGGAAGATCCCACATGCCGCAGAGCAAATAAGCCCGTGTGCCACAACTACTGAGCCTGTGCTCTAGAGCCCATGAGCCACAACTACTGAGCCTGCATGCCATAACTACTGAAGCCTGTGTGCCTAGAGCCTGTGCTCCACAAGAAGAGAAACCACTACAATGAGAAGCCCGCGCACTGCAACGAAGAGTAGCCCTTGCTCGCTGCAACTAGTAAAAGCCCGAGTGCAACAAAAAAGACCCAACACAGACAAAAATATAAGTAAACAAATAAATGAATAAATTTATTAAAATAAAATAAAATAAAATAGACTCTCCAGATTTTGGTAACTTGAAACTAAACTATGTTAAATGAAGAGAATTCACTGACTACCTGGGTCATTTCAAATAGGATAAAATATTGGAACATTAATTGCTGGGCAGTTCTAAGTTTACCTACCCTTGCCTTCTTGGAGAGGAAGACTAAAGCATAAGTTTTCCAATCAGAAAATGCACAATTACTTGCTTATTGGTTTTTGCCAGAGATTAAGGTTTTTAAGGGTTAAGATTATAATCAGTCATAATTCTTTTTAAAAAAAATGTTTATTTATTTACTTATTTTTTTCTTATTGGTCAACCATTTTACACACATCAGTGTATAAACATCAATCCCAATCTCCCAATTCATCACACCACAACCCTCACCCCAGGCTGCTTTCCCCCCTTGGTGTCCATACATTTGTTCTCTATTTCTGTGTCTCAATCTCTGCTCTGCAAACTGGTTCATCTGTACAATTTTCTAGGTTCCACATATATGCGTTAATATACGATATTTGTTTTTCTCTTTCTGACTTACTGCACTCTGTATGACAGTCTCTAGATCCATCCACGTCTCAACAAATGACCCAATTTCATTCCTTTTTATGGCTGAGTAATATTCCATTGTATATATGTACCACATCTTCTTTATCCATTCATCTGTCGATGGGCATTTAGGTTGATTCCATGACCTGGCTATTGTAAGTAGAGCTGCAATGAACATCGGGGTGCATGTGACTTTTTGAATTATGGTTTTCTCAGGGTATATACTCAGTAGTGGGATTGCTGGGTCATATGGTAATTCTATTTTTAGTTCTTAAAGGAACCTCCATACCGTTCTCCACAGTGGCTGTATCAATTTACATTGCCACCAACAGTGCAAGAGGGTTCCCTTTTCTCCACACCCTTTCCAGCATTTGTTGTTTGTAGATTTTCTGATGATGCCCATTCTAACTGGTATGAGGTGATATGTCATTGTAGTTTTGATTTGCATCTCTCTAATAATTAGTGATGTTGAGCAGCTTTTCATGCACTTCTTGGCCATCTGTATGTCTTCTGTGGAAAAATGTCTATTTAGTTCTTCTGCCCATTATTGGATTGGGTTGTTTTTTTTTTAATATTGAGCTGCATGAGCTGTTTATATATTTTGGAGATTAATCCTTTGTCCCTTAATTCATTTGCAAATATTTTCTCCCATTCTGAGGGTTGTCTTTTCGTCTTGTTTATGGTTTCCTTTGTTGTGCAAAAGCTTTGAAGTTTCATTAGGTCCCATTTGTTTATTTTTGTTTTTATTTCCATTACTCGAGGGGGTGGATCAAAAAAGATCTTGCTGTAATTTTTGTCAGAGTGTTCTTCCTATGTTTTCCTCTAAGAGTTTTATAATGCCCAGTCTTACATTTAGGTCTCTAATCCATTTTGAGTTTATTTTTGTGTGTGGTGTTAGGGAGTGTTCTAATTTCATTCTTTTACATGTAGCTGTCGAGTTTTCCTAGCACCACTTGTTGAAGAGACTGTCTTTTCTCCATTGTATATCCTTGCTTCCTTTGTCATAGATTAGTTGACCATAGGTGCGTGGGTTTATCTTTGGGCTTTCTATCCCGTTCCATTGATCTATACTTCTGTTTTTGTGCCAGTATCATATTGTCTTGATTACTGTAGCTTTGTAGTATAGTCTGAAGCCAAGGAGTCTGATTCCTCCGGCTCTGTTTTTATCCCTCAAGACTGCTTTGGCGGGCTTCCCTGATGGCGCAGTGGTTGAGAGTCCGCCTGCAGATGCAGGGGACACGGGTTCGTGCCCCGATCCGGGAAGATCCCACATGCCGCGGAGCGGCTGGGCCCGTGAGTCATGGCCGCTGAGCCTGCGCGTCCGGAGCCTGTGCTTCTCAATTGGCGAGGCCACAACAGTGAGAGGCCCGCGTACTGCAAAAAAAAAAAAAAAAAAAAAAAAAAAAAAAAAAAAAAAAAAGACTGCTTTGGCTATTTGGGGTCTTTTGTGTCTCCATACACATTTTAAGATTTTTTTGTTCTAGTTCTCTAAAACATGCCATTGGTAATTTGATACGGATTGCATTGAATCTGTAGATTGCTTAGGGTAGTATAGTCATTTTCACAATATTGATTCTTCCAATACAAGAACATGATATATCTCTCCATCTGTTGGTATCATCTTTAATTTCTTTCATCAGTGTCTTATAGTTTTCTGCATACAGGTCTTTTGTCTCCCTAGGTAGGTTTATTCCTAGGTATTTTATTCTTTTTGTTGCAATGGTAAATGGGAGTGTTTCCTTAATTTCTCATTCAGATTTTTCATCATTAGTGTATAGGAATGCAAGAGATTTCTGTGCATTGATTTTGTATCCTGCTACTTACCCCAATTCATTGATTAGCTCTGGTAGTTTTCTGGTGGCATCTTTAGGATCCTCTATGTAAAGTACAATGTCATCTGCAAACAGTGACAGTTTTACTTCTTTTCCAATTTGTATTCCTTTTATTTCTTTTTCTTCTCTGATTGCTGTGGCTAGGACTTCCAAAACTATGTTGAATAATAGTGGTGAGAGTGGACATCCTTGTCTTGTTCCTGATCTTAGAGGAAATGCTTTCAGTTTTTCACCATTGAGAATGATGTTTGCTGTGAGTTTGTCGTATATGGTCTTTATTATGTTGAAGTAGGTTCCCTCTATGCCCACTTTCTGGAGACTTTTTATCATAAATCGGTGTTGAATTTTGTCAAAAGCTTTTTCTGCATCTACTGAGATGATCATATGGTTTTTATTCTTCAATTTGTTAATGTGGTGTATCACATTGATTGATTTGCATATACTGAAGAATCCTTGCTACTCTGGGATAAATCCCACTTGATCATGGTGTATGATCCTTTTAATGTGTTGTTGGATTCTGTTTGCCGGTGTTTTGTTGAGGATTTTTACATCTTTATTCATCAGTGGTAATGGTCTGTAATTTTCTTTTTTTGTAGTATGTTTGTCTGGTTTTGGTATCAGTGTGATGGTGGCCTCATAGAATGAGTTTGGGAGTTTTCCTTCCTCTGCAATTTTTTGGAAGGGTTTGAGCAGGATGGTTGTTAACTCTTCTCTAACTGTTTGGTAGAATTCACCTATGAAGCCATCTGGTCCTGGACTTCTGTTTGTTGGAAGGTTTTTAATCACAGTTTCAATTTCAGCGCTTGTGATTGGTCTGTTCATATTTTCTATTTCTTCCTGGTTCAGTCTTGGAAGGTTGTGCCTTTCTAAGAATTTGTCTAGGGCTTCCCTGGTGGTGTAGTGGTTGAGAGTCTGCCTGCCAATGCAGGGGACACAGGTTTGTGCCCCAGTCCAGGAAGATCCCACATGCCATGGAGCAGCCAGGCCTGCTGAGCCATGTCTGCTGAGCCTGTGTGTCCAGAGCCTGTGCTCAGCAACGGGAGAGGCCACAACAGTGAGAGGCCGCATACCGAAAAAAAAAAAAAAAAAAAAAAAAGAATTTGTCCATTTCTTCCAGGTTGTCCATT
>NW_026711899.1:0-27943 GCF_026419965.1 Kogia breviceps
TTTCCCTAACTCAGATCCTAAAGATAGGCCTCACTTAGGCACTTGGGCTGTACCTTACTTAGGCTCTGATGCTGTCCTTATATGAAGCCAGGGCAGTGGTCGTGATTTAGGGCCTGACTCTGGTCCTAAGTCAGGCCCCGATGCTCTCAATAACTAAGGTTTTAACGCTTTCTCTTGGTCGTTTCCTGACACTATCCCTGGCCCGGAACCTGACTCTGTCCCAAGCTCATGTCCTGCATCTTATCCTAAATGAAACCCTAACACTCTCCGTAACTAGGGCCCTGAATAATCCTGCCTAAGGCCTTGACACGACTTCTCACTAAGGCCCGGAACCTGACATTGTCCCTAGAAAAGGCCCTGACTATACCTAACAAAGGCTATAATGCTAGTCCTAACTCAGGCCCTGACACTGTTTCTAACTAAAGCCCAGCTGCCGCCAATATCTAAAATCCTGATACTATCCTGAGTTAATATCCTGACCCAGGTCTTACCAAGGTCCTGAAACTGACTAAAAGTAAGCCTTGATGCTGTCCATAAATAAGGCCCTGAGGCTCTCCCTAACAGAGACCCTGATAATGTCTTTAGTGAAGACCCTCACGCTGATCCCACAGAGGCCCTTCTGCTGCTCCTAAGTCATGCCCTGACAGTGTCCCGAACTCAGGCCGTAAAGATAAGCCTCACTTAGGCCCTTTGGCTGTACCTTCCTTATGCTCTGACGCTGTCTGTATAGGAAGCCCTGGCAGTGGTCCTGATTTAGGCCCTCACGCTGGTCCGAAGTAAGGCCCTGAGGCTCTCAATAACGAAGGTCTTCACGGTTTTCCTGGGTCATTTCGCGACGCTATCCCTGGCCCGGAACCTGACTCTGTCCCAAGCTCATGTCCTGCATCTTATCCTAAATGAAACCCTAGTACTCTCCCTAACTAAGCCCCGACTAAACCTAACAAAGGCCTTCACACTATCTGTCACCAACACCCAGAATCTATCCCTAATGGTCCCTGCTGCAATCAATAACTAAAATCCGGACACTGTCCTGAGCTATTACCCTGACTCATTTCTATCCACTGTCCTGATACTTTCCAAAAGAAAGCCTGTTGCAGTCCTTAAGTGAAGACCTGAGGCTGTGCCTAACTCAAGCCCTGAAACTTTCCCTAACTGAGGCCTTGATTCTATGACTAACACAGGCCCTGCTCATGTCTTTCACTATGACCCGAATGCTGACCCAGCAAAGGCCCTGATGCTGTTCCTACGTCATGCCCTGACTGAATCTCCAGCTAGTGGGCTGGCACTAGGCCTCACTCAGGCCTAGACGTTCTCCCTAAGTCAGGCTCTGATGCTGTCCCTACCCGAAGCCCTGACACAGGTCCTAAATTAGGCCCCGATTCTCTAAATAACTAAGGTCTTGACACCAACCCAGGTCATTGGCTGACACTATCCCTGGCTCGGATCATGAGTCTGTCCCAAGGTAATGTCCTGCATCTTATCCTAATTGAAACCCTAATACTCTCCCTAACTAAGGCGCTCACGGATCCTAACTAAGACTTTCACCTTATCTCTCATTAAGGCCCAGAATTGGTCCCTGACATGGGCCGTGCTCCAGTCAATAATGAAAATCCCGACACTATCCTGAGCTAATATCCTGACACATTTCTATCCACGGACCTGACACAGTCCCAAAGAAAGGCCTGTCGCTGTCCTTAAATGAAGACGAGAGGCTGTGCCTAACTCAGACCCTGAAGCTTTCCCTAACGGAGGCCTCGATTCTCTGACTCACTCAGGCCCTGCTCATATCTTTAACTATGACCCGAATTCTGACCCAACAAAGGCCCTGATGCTGCTTCGACGTCATGCCCTGACACTGTCTCCAGCTAGGGGCCTGAAGCTGGGCCTCACTCAGGCCCTGTTTCTTGCCCAATTCCGGCCCTGATGCTGGTCCTAAATAAGGCCCTCAGGTTCTCAGTAACTAAGGTCTTGACACTATCCCGAGGTCATTTGCTGACACAATCCCTAGACTTTACCCTAACCCTGTCCCTAGCTAATGTCCTGCCTCTTATGCTAACTGAAGCCCTTATGCTGTGCCCATGTCAGGACCTGAATTGAGTCCCCATGCCCTGACACTGTCCCTAACTAAGGCCTGGATGTTAGGCCTAACTGACAGCCTGACACTGTCCCTAACTAAGTCCCTGATGCCATCAATATCTAAAGTCCTCACACTATCCTCAGCTAATTTACTATCCCATCTCTTACTAAGGTCCTGAAAATATCGCTAAGTAAGCCGTGACGCTGTCCCTAACAGAAGGCCTGCTCATGTCTTTAACGAAGACCATAATGCTGATCCAACAACGGCACTGATGCTGCTCCTGTGTCACGCCCTGACAGTGTCCCCACCTACAGGAATGACGCTAGGCCTCACTCAGGCCCTGTCGCTCGCCCGAAGCCAGTCCGTGATGCTATTTTTACACGAAGCCCTAACATTGCTTCTAAAGAAGGCCCTGATGCTCTCAGTAACTAAGGTCTTGACACTATCTCTCACTAAGGCCTGGAATCTGTCCCTAACATGGGTCCTGCTGCAATCAATAACTAAAATCCGGACACTATCCTGAGCTAATATGCTGACACATTTCTATCCAAGGTTCTGACACTGTCCCAAAGAGAGCCCTGTCGCTCTCCTTAACTGAAGACGTGAGGCTGTGCCTAACTCAGGCCCTGAAGCTTTCCTTAACCCAGGCCTTGATTCTGTGACTCACTCAAGCCCTGCTCATGTCTTTCACTATGATCTGAATGCTGACTCCACAAACGCCCTGATGCTGCTCCTAAGTCATGCCCTGACAGTGTCTGCATCTAGGTGCCTGACGCTAGGCCTCACTCAGGCTCTCACATTCTCCCTATATCAGGCTCTGACACTGTCCCTACCCGAAGCCCTGGCACAGGTCCTAAATTAGCCCCTGATTCTCTACGTAACTAAGGGCTTGTTTCCAAACCTAGGTCATTACCTGACACTAGCCCTAGACCTGAACGTAAACTTCTCATTTGCTAATGTTAAATTTAGCTAAAGAGATTCTTTAGGATGAAATTCCTTCATCTTCTGAAGATAGTTTTCTGAAAAAAATAATGTTTAAACTCTTACGCACCTTTAACAAAATGTACTCAACTTCTGTGGAATATTCCTTTATACCAGCGTGCATGGTTTACTTCTGCATCTGAGTGTGTTGGCTTAAAGGGTGCTTGTAGGAATTCCTCCTGTTATGCTAACTAAATCCCTGATGCTGTCCCTAAATAACGCCCTGAAATTAGTCCGGAGGCTGTGAATCTGTCCCAAACTTAGGCCTGGAGGCTCCTCCTAGCTCAGTCCCTGACACTATACCTAACAAAGGCTATAATGCTACTCCTAACTCAGGCCCTGACACTGTGTCTAACTAAGGCACTAGTGCCGCCAATATCTAGAGTCCTGATACTATCCTGAGTTAATATCTTGACCCAGGTCTTACCAAGGTCCTGAAACTTACCCAAAGTTAGCCTTGATGCTGTCCATAAATGAGCCCCTGAGGCTCTCCCTAACAGAGGCCCTGATAATGTCTTTAATGAAGAACCTGACGCTGATCCCACAGAGGACCTTCTGCTGCTCCTAAGTCATGCCCTGACAGTGTCCCGAACTCAGGCCCTAAAGATAAGCCTCACTTAGGCCCTTTGGTTGTACCTTCCTTATGCTCTGACGGTGTCTGTATAGGAAGCCCTGGCAGTGGTCCTGATTTAGGCCCTCACGCTGGTCCTAACTACGGCCCTGAGGCTCTCAATAACGAAGGTCTTCACGCTTCTCCTGGGTCATTTCGTGACGCTATCCCTGGCCCGCAACCTGACTCTGTCCCAAGCTAATATCCTGCATCTTATCCTAACTGAAACCCTAATAGTCTCCCTAACTAAGCCCTGACTAACCCTAAATAAGTCCTTCACACTCGCTCTCACTAAGGCCCGGAATCTGTCCCTAACATGGGACCTGTTGAAATCAATAACTAAAATCTGGACACTCTCCTGAGATAATTTCCTGCCACATTTCTATGCACGTTCCTGACTCTGTCCCAAAGAAAGCCCTGTCAGTGTCCTTAAGTGAAGTCCTGAGGCTGTGCCTAACTCAGGCCCTGAAGCTTTTCCTAAATGAAGCCTTGATGTTCTTAGTAACTCAGGTTCTGATCATATCTTTCACTGAGACCATAATGTTGACCCAACAAAGGCCCTGATGCTGCTCTTAAGTCATGCCCTGACAGTTTCTCCAGCTAAGATCATGTTAATGTACACATTCAACGCAATCCTTACCAAAAGTCCAATGACATTTTCCATAGAAACAGGACGAACCATCTTAGGTTGTGTGTGGAACCACAAAGGACCCAGAAGAACCAAAGCGACCCTGAGGCAGGGGAATGTGTGGAGGCATCTCGTTCCCTGACTTCACACTTCATTATGAAGCTAGTCCCCCAAAATTGTGGCATTGGCAGAAAAACAGGCACACAGACCAGAGGAATAGAGCAGAGAGCCCAGGAATCAACCTACAGGTATGTGATCAGTTAATTCACAAGAAAGGAGCCAAGAACATACACCAGGGAAAGGACAGGCCCCTCAATAAACGGTGCTGGGAAAACCAGACACTACACGCCAAAGAACAACATTCAACTGTCTACACCCCACACAAAATGGGCCAAAAACCCAGTTTTCCACATCAAGCCCTTCCTCTCCTGGGTCCTCTGGAGACAGACACCCACAGCGGTCAGCCCTGCACAGGAACCTTCTCCCCACTTTTCCTCACCTTCTCCCTCAGCGGCATCACCTCCTAGCAGGTCCTGAGGAGATCAGGCTCATGTCAGCCTGAACTGGACCCCCCAGTGTCCCAGAGCTGAAGCCTCGGCGGGTCCTGAGGAGACCCGGTTTCCGTTAGTGTGGACTTGACCCCGGGTTGTACCGAAGCCAGGCCATCAGCGTGGACTCAGCCCCGCGTGTTCCTGAAGCCAAAGCCCCAGCAGGTCCCGAGGAGACAGGGCTCCTCCCAGCATGAACATGAACAGCGTGATCTGAACAGACATCCTGCCAAAAAAGTTACAGATAGTAAAAGTCATACAGAAAAAAGCTCAACATCATATACCATTAGGGAACTACAAATTAAAATCATGAGACACCATAGCACACCAATTGGGACTGCTAAGCTCCAAAAATATGACAATACCAATTGCTAGAGGGTGAGGAACAAAAGGAACTCTCCCTCATAGCTGGGGGGATGCCTGTGCAGCCACTTTGTAAGACAATTTGGCAGTTTTTTCCAAAGCTAAACAAGTCTCACGTTGGGATCCAACAATCATACTTCCAGTATTTAGGCAACTGCTTTGAAAATCTATGTCCAAATGCAAACAAGGATGCAATTATGCACAGCAGCACTTCCGTAATGGCTAAAAACTTGAAATCAGGATATCCTTCAAAAGATGAATGCATAAGCAAATTGGGATACATCCATGTCAAGGCGAGTAGAATATGCCACCTCAAAATATGTCTCTCTGGCATAAGGGTTATTGGTCTGCTTTAAAAAGAATAGGGCTTCCCTGGTGGCTCAGTGAGTAAGAGTCCACCTGCCGATTCAGGGGACACAGGTTCGAGGCCCGGTCCGGGAAGATCCCACATGCCGCAGAGCAACTAAGCCTGTGCGCCACAACTACTGAGCCTGTGCTCTAGAGCCCGCGAGCCACAACTACTGAGCCCGTGTGCCACAACTACTGAAGCCTGCATGCCTAGAGCCTGTGCTCCGTGACAAGAAAAGCCACCACAATGAGAAGCCCCTGCTCGCCAACACCCAGAGAAAAGACTGCACGCAGCAACGAAGACCCAATGAAGCCAAAAATAAAATAATAAATTTATTTTTTAAAAAATCTCAGAAAACTGAGATTGCCGTTTTATGAAGGGCATTTACAATAGAGAAATCTCCATTTATAAGGGTATGTCCCTCTTTGCACCAAACATAGAAGGATAATTAAATCTTAAGTAACTCTTTTCAATGGGGAAGTCCTGACTTAAATGTGCACACAGCCATACCCTTGTTTACTGTGCTTTGCATGATAACCTTCCATAACTGGCCTTCCCCCCTTCCCCAGCATCTTTTCTGTTTTTAGCTGAAGACGGTATTGAAGGGGATGGTTTGGGGAGTGACTCAGTTTTCCGTGGTATCCCCCCTCTATTCAGAAGGTATACATGTTATTAAACTTCTGCTTTTCTCCTGGTAATCTGTCTTTTATTACAGGGGCGGGGGGGGGGCCTCAACCAAGAACCTAGAAAAGTAGAGGGAAAATTGTTTTTCCTCCCATACACATGCAGTGGAATACTACTCAGCAGAAAGGAATGCACCATCCACCTATGGAAAGACATGGATAAACCTTCAGCGTGTACTGCTAAGTGAAAACTCCAGCCTGAGCAGGCTGCACACAGTATGACCCCATTGATGACATCCCGGGAAAGGCAAAGCTACATAGATGATAAGCAGATCATGGGGTGGGGGGTTTGAAGTAGTCCATGTGATACTCTAGGATGGATACCTGTCACTATGCATTTGTCTAAGCCCATAGATGTGTGTAGCCCAAGGGGCCAATCATAATCTACTCAAATTTAGTTATTTAGGGTGTAGGATGTTGCACGATGGAATACGTCATGTGACAGAATCTAACTGTATTAGAAATATATGGAAACAACTCACTGTAGGGGATGGGGTAAAAGCTGCTGACTTAAGTTACCTTTGGAAATGAATGGAATCTGTAGGCTAAAGGCAAAATGGCCCGTATATATACAGTGGGCTTTGTTTTATGAAGTTCTTTCCAGGGTGTAGTAGCTAACAATTCTGAAACCTCTGCACATGTAATGTGGAAAGGAGCAATGCATAGATAAATGGCAGATGGTGGGAGCCAGGCTCCTTGCTGTGGGAGTGCGAAGTTACAGGTACGCAAGGGGAGAGCCTCTGCCCTCGTAATCCTGGATCTGGGCTTCCTGGGAGGATGCCGACTGGCCGGGGGGAACACACAGATCTTCACGCCGGGAAGACCCTGCAGACATAGGAACTTCGCACCCCATCTTTCCATCCACACCTGCTGGAAACACTCAGCACTCCGTAATCAGTCAACTGCAGCGTTTAAGACATTCTCACCCCTAAGCAAATAAAGGAGCGTGAGGGTCTTGCTTACCCCTAAGCTGTCCCAGAATCTAGGCCCTGGGTGGAGACAGTTTGGGGATTCCTGGGACACTGAATCCTGGCTCTGGGGGTGGAGCCAAGTTGGGGGCTCCTGGGCCTCTGAATCCAGGCCCTGGGGGTGGAGCCAGGTTGGGGGTTCCTGGGTCTCTGACCAGCAGGTGAGAGGAAGGAGGAAGACCAGTCCTGAGGACAGAGGTGCCCTGAAGTCTGTGAGCCCAGGAGCCCCGATGGGACTCATTCCCAGTGAGGACATGGGCGGGGCCTGCAGTGGTTCTGTGTTCCCCCTGGGCCCTTTGATGAAGCCATGGCAGCACTGGGCCCAGACGTCTCCTGGCGGCGTCTCAAACTCTGACACAGTGGTTTTACAAAGGAACAAGAGAATGGAGCTGAGCCCCTGACGGCCACTCCTTTCTGGCTCTGAGTTGCTTCCAACAAGACCGCAGTCACCTGCATTAGTCTGCTGTGACCCATCTGCCCCCACTTTGCCTTTCCTCTCCCTCCCTGCCATGATTCCAGTGACATTTCCAGCCCGGACCCCTCTCCCAGGCCAGAAGCCTCCGTCCAGTCACTGCACACCCATCTCACCTTGGGGGCTTAGCAGGGTTTCAGAGGACTGGGATCCTGCAGCTCCCCACACCCAGGAGCAGCCCCACCTTCCCAGGTTGCTGAGCCCAGGCACCAGGTGTAACCGAGCAGGACCCTGTGGGGCCTTCCCAGGACAGACCCCTCCCCCACACCCTCTGCTGTAGCTCCCCTCTGAAGTACCTGGATAACAGTGCCCGATGCATGCTTCCTCCACCACCAAGTGGAAGAAATTAACTACTTGATGATCAGGAACAGGTAACCCCGGAGCTCCTGGTGCTTAAGAATTTATAACGTTAACCGCCCGTTACCTCACCATCAATCAGAGAATTGTGCACCAGCTGATCACATACCCTGCGACCCCCCTCCTTCACTTGGCCTTGAAAATTGCTTTGCTGAAATCCTTCAGGGAGCTCGGGGTTTTAGAGCACAGGCCACCTGGCCTCCTTGTATCCGCACTTTGACAATTTAGGCTGCACCTTCCTCCACCACCCCCGGTGTCAGTAGACTGGCTCTGCTGCCCTCGGGCGAGCGGACCCACGTTCGGTTCGGTAACACTGGGGCCTCCCAGGCTCCCACTCGCCTTGTGCCCCAGTGACTGTCAGCTCCTCCTCCACAGTCTTGTTGCAGCAAAAACAGAAACGAAGTTTCCCTGCCCTGAGAACAAGGGGACAGCGAAAAGACTAGAGAAGAAGCGTAACCTGGCCTGAAAGAGCTCATCACTCCTTGTTTCACTTTGTCATTCATTTGTAGTAACTAGATTTGTACTCTACAAAGCTAACCTCACTCCGACACTATGGAATTTACCTTCGGCACCCATCACCCCTCACTGTGTGTGTTACAGCCCCTGCTTCTCACTCCCTAACCTTATTATGTAACGCACTTAGATTCTATACGCTCCTCATAACAAATCACCCCCTAGTTTTTCATTTCAGAAACAAGGTCACTGGCCAATAAACCAGAGGCAAACGGACGCAATTACCAGTCTGCTGGACCCCAATTACCGGCGACCTGATGCCAGCGATGACTGTTTTGAAATAATGCAAAGGAAAGGAGGAATGCAAGACCTTCACTACTTTGATCCTTATCCTCTACCCTGGACTGCAGAAGCCCCACATATAAAATCTTCCCTGATTCTCAAAGAGGGGTGCCCAGTTCTTGAGGTGCTAGCCAGCTGTGTCTTCCCTGCTGCCTGGCAGAAAAATAAAGCCATCTGTCTCTTCCTCCAAAACCCCTGTCTCCGTATTTCTGTTCGGCCTCGGTGCACAGGGAAACCGATATTTCGACAACAGCCTGTGGCCAGTTCCCACACTAATTCCCCTCTACGCCCACAGCCGTGGCCCAAGCCCGATCTTGTGCCTGGTTCCTCCATCAGACCTGACAAACCTCCCTGCCCCACGGTGCGTCTCACATCCCACCCCAACGTGGTCTTTCTGAAGCATAAACGAGACTGTGACTCTCTCCCTCCTGTAATCCCCCAAAGTTTCCCCACTTTCGCTAGGGTATGTGCCAAGGCCCTGAGAGTCCCCAGCAGCCCCACTAGGCTGCTGACTCCTGGGTTCCCAGACACTGAGCACCTCAGCAGGCCAGGTGACACGGCAGGAAACCCCAGAACTGCTCACCTCAGGAGGGGGCTGGCACTGCCACTGCCTGATCAAAGAGAGCAGAGAAGGGTTCCCCAGCTGGGACACAAACTCTGCACGAGTGGCCTCTCCTTGAGCCATTAGCTCACCTCGTATGACTTGAGGGAAGGAAGGACCGAGGCACACTTGCTTCCTAAGGAGGATGCTATAGGCTCAGTCATGTCTCCCCAAATCCACATGCTGAATGCCTAACCCCCAGGACCCCAGGATGTGTCTGTATTTGGAGATGGGATTTTTAAAGAGATGATCAAAGTAAAAATGACGTCACTAGGGTGGATCCTAATCCAATAGGATTGATGTCCTACAAGAAGAGATTAGGACACAGATAGGCACAGGGGGAGACCATGTGAGGACCTGGGGAGAAGGTGGCTGTCTAAGCACCAAGGAGCGAGGCCTCAGGAGAAGCCAGCGTGCAGACACCTTGATCTCCGACAGCATCCAGGACTGGGAGATAGGCCTGTTATTCAAGCTGCGCAGTCTGTGGTATTTGTTACGGTGGTCCCGAGCAGACTCACAGGGCTCAGACTGGACAGACCCCGCTCTCCATCCCCTTGTACGTGAGTTACAGGAGCCCCAGGCACTGAGGAGGGGGTCCCTGAGGAGGCACAAGATAGAAGATGCTAGGCATTAACATGACTGCATTCATGTTAAACGTGCCTGAAGTCCATTCACCTGAGATGGTTTTGTCCTGCATGTACATCGGCACCTTTAGTCTGAACTGCAGACCTTTGGCTTCACCACCTCCACTGCGAGCATTAGCTTCACCTGCTGTGGACCATCTCCTATAGGATTTCCAGAACCACAGAGCATCGAAGCTTCACAGAACCCAGAATCTGTGCGCTAGTGTCTGGGCGACCCTCACAACAGAGCCGCACAGCTGCCCATCAGAACCCATTTCCCTTTTTCCTGTGCACAGCTACCCTGCACATCCCAGCCTTCCCACCCCTTACAGCTGGGGCACAGTGTCTCGTGTTACCAAGGGGAAGGGGTGGAGGTGGTGAGGGCCTTGGCCAGCCTGCATCCTAGGACGGAGGGCACGATGTCCCTGTGGTCACCCCACCCCGCTGGTTGAAACACTCACCTGGAAGCAGGGAGGAGAAACAAAGTGGGGGCAGAGCCTGGGAACTGACACCCACCTGCCCTGGACTCTCACAGGAAGGGGACAGAGACATCTTGAGCTTCAGCCCAGTCTTGGGAGACACTATGTTCCAGCAACAAACTTGGCCTTAAACGCTAAGTTGCTTTACAAACCCCTCCCCAGCTGTCACAGAAAGTCAGGCTTCATCTCATCACACGTTTCTCAAACACCAGCTCACGCTGAGACCACCTCTCAGGTGATGGTGTTTCAGAGCAGCCCCTTTAAAAGATCCCTGGATTTCAGCTCTCCCAGCCCTGCCTTCAGTTTAAGGGAGAAGTTTCCTTGACAACCTACCTTGACAAACCTGCTCAGTTTCCTTAACAACCAAGCTTCGCAATCTCCCAAACTCTTCTCCTTCAAACATTCCTATTCTAAGCTTGATGAGCCTAAAGTGACAGTGCTGTCATCACGTGCCACAGGGTGACTCCTCCAAGCCCGTAGTTACTGGTTACATGATGCTACTGATGATGACATCCCAGAAGAGCCAGCTTTGCAATATCACCATTTCTGGACTCGGCACTGGGTCCCTTTCCACGGACAGAGTGGAGTGGCTGTTTCCACGGGCCCCGTGGTGGAAGAGCTCACCTAATGCAGCCAGGACTTCATCCTTTCCAGGTGATTCCAGGGTCCTCATTCTCCCCAGACCCCCACCCACATGGCTGCTGGCTGCTATCTATACGGGACCTTGGTAATCTCCTAAAATTAGGGTTATTTTATACACAGGTAATGGGTTGAATGCTGGTCCCAAAATATGTTCCCCCCAGAACACAGGAACCGGACCATATCTGGGAAAAGCGTCTTTGTATATGTAGTTAAGGGTCTCAAGGTGAGGCCATCTGGGGTTAGCGTGGCCCCCAATCCAATTGAGAGAGTCCTTATGAGACAAAAGAGGAGAAACACAAACATAGAGGAGAAGCCACGTGAAGGCAGAGACAGGAGGGCTGCAGCCGCAAGCCTGGGGATGCCTGGAGCCCCCCAAAGCTGGAAAAGGCAGGAAGAGCCCTATCCTGGAGCCTCTGGAGGGACGTCCATCCTGGAACACCTGGATCTCAGATGTCTGGTCTCCAGGACTGGGGGAGGGTGAATTCCTGTTGTTTTAAACCACCCAGCTTGTGGTCATTTGTTACAGAAGCCACAGAACAGTCACACGGACCCTGCTCTGTGGGACCCTGGAAGTGCGGGTCTCATTAAAGACCAACAGAGCCTGGGTTACAGAACCCTTAGAGTCAGCACTGGGCCCCAGAAATTCTAAAGCAGTGGCTGGACACCAGAACGTTGAGGGGTCAGTCGGAAGCCAATCCCTAAGGGTGCCGGCTGCACACGGCCTCCCCAGGTTTTTATGCCTGCCTGTACAAGTTGGGGATAAGTATTTCCATCCTGATTCGGGACCTCTGATATCACCGTTCACGCTGCCAATTAAGAACCCACTAGTTACACAGAGGAAAACCCTATCAGGAAAACCCTTGCTCCAGTGGTAAACAATTCTGAAGTTGGTCAGAGGTGGGGAATCATCTCTCATGCAGCCAGCAGCCCCCCCGCAAGGAACGTCCTCATTGCAAAGCTGGGGGACCATGTCAAGGCGTCCCTGAGTAAACATGAGCTGACCCCCAGGCCAGCTGCTGCTGAACTGTTCCCACCCTTCCCAGCTAAAACACCTGAATGTGTGCAAGGACTTGAAAGCCTAGAGGAAGGGCCATGGAGCCACACCAGCACGGAGGCCGACTTGGGGCCTGCAGGCCAGCCAGCATGGTCCTGGCCCCGGGCGCTCTTCTGGAAGCTTTCCATCTCCCTGCCCAATGTACCCCTCCTGTCCCGGCGCCCACCGCTTTTCTCCGTCCTCACCTCTGCCCGGGGAGAAATTCCAGCGGCAGGTATGGGTGACACATCCTCTTCTTTAGCAGGTGGCAGCGCGGCAACTCCTGCAGAAAGTCCACCAGAGCCCCACTCGCACCGGGCCACGCACAGAGCCGTGGGCCCTACTCCCTCCCACCAGCCCAGCCCCGAGACTGCCGATGGGGCAGAGAATATGGCGTCAGGCACAGCTGCAGGCGCTCTTGCTGCCTGGAGCGGTGTTTATATTGACCTCAGCCCAGGCACACCTGGGGAGGACTGGCCGGCCGGGTCAGACTGCCCAGGTCAGCCACTCCTCGCCCCTCAGGGGCTCACAGTTGCATAAAATGGACCTTCCTGCACCGGTCAGTTCCAAGGAACACGTGTAGGTCCTGAGGGTCAGGATAGACAAGGGGCTGCAGCCCTGGCTTGTTTTCTAACCATTTTATCTGGCCCATGAGTGGGAGACAACTTCAAGAAGACCCTCTCCTAATAAGAGGAACCCAGGAGTCAGGGAGAGGAGGGGTGGTGGGTGGAGACAGAGACCTGGTGCCCCGGCTGCAGTGGAAGTCTCTGGAAGACCAGGCGGAGGGAGGCCACACAGAGTGAAGCCCAGGGTCACAGACCTGTCGGAGCTGCTGTTTGTTAGTTCAAGTCCTGCTCTGAGGTGCTCTGTGTCAGCTCTGAGGGACAGGTGAGATGGGGGTGCTCTGCAATGAGGGCTATGTGCACGGTTCCTGTGTGCCCAGCCCTGCCGTGGTACCTGCACAAGGGTGTTCCGTATCCAAGGAGGGGCCTGACCACGAGAGCCCCGTGGGCTGCTGGGTAGCTGCACAGGTGAGCTCCATATCCTGGGAGGGGCCTGACCACGAGAGCCCCGTGGGCTGCTGGGTACCTGCCCAGGTGAGCTGTATATCCTGCGAGGGGCCTGACCACGAGAGCCCCATGGGCTACTGGGGAACTGGTAAAGATGTCGGGACAGTCAGTGAAGCCACTGAGGATATGCATCCAATAGTTCCTAATTCCTACACCCTGCTGGTCATTGTACCATCCCCCAGGACATAGTATTCTGTATGAGACGTACATGATGCTTTCTTCTGTATTCCATTAGTCCCAGAGGTCACAGAAATTTTGGCTTGTGACTGGCAGGACTCAACATACAAGGAAGACAGTACTGCTGGGCCGTCCTCCCCCAAGGGTTCAAAACTTCCCGCACCACCTTTGGGGAAACTTAACTAAAACCTCAAAGATCTACCTCTGGAGAAGGGAACCCTCCTTCAATATGCAGACGACATTCTGATCCCCAGCCCTACTAAGGAGGCCTCTGAACTACCTAGCCAATAAAGGATAGAAGGTGTCCAAGACAAAGGCTCAAATATCACAGACTAAGGTGACCTGCCTGGGCTTCATTCTCACAGAAGGTCAGAGAAGCCCATCCCAGGAAAGGGAAGAAGTCATTTGCAGCCTTACCCCTTCTAAACCTAGAAGACAGCTTAAGGGTTCCTAGGGAGGTCGGGGTTTGCTGCATCTGGATCCCTAACTACAGTCTAATAGCTGGGCCTCTATAGGAAACATTGAAAGGAAAAGATGATGATCTGTTCGCATAGAATCCAGAAGCGGTCTTTCAAGAATGGAAAGAGCAGTTAATTCAGACCCTTGCCCTGGACCTCCCTAATTTAGCTAAACCCTTTGACCTTTACATTCTGGGTAGAAAGTGAATCGCCCTTGGAGTATTAGTGCAAAAACTGGGACCTCTTGAAATGGAACAATGCAAGAATGCCCTCCAGGTAGGAGAAAGTACGGTCACCAAGGGCTTGGCCCGCCGCCCCATCCAGCCAAGATACTGGGGGTATCTAAAAACCTGGAATCCGCAGCCCGCAAGGCCAACTCCCTCCTAAGGGGAAAGGACCGCACACGGTGATCCTAACCACCCACCATGCCCTGAAGTTGCAGGCATCGCTCCGTGGGCACACTGACCTCGAGTGAGGAAGCCCTCCAACTCCAACCTCCAGAGGGACAACTGGGGGCAACGGGTCCCCATGATGACCCGTGTGACCATCACTTGACGTGGATCTTCTCTCAGAAAACAACAAGAGCGTGCCCCAAAAGAGCAGACTACTGCTTGCAGGACTTACTGCACCCAGAGCGGAGCTCATAAGCTTGGCGGGGGAACCCTAAATAACGCTGTCACCATAGAAACGCCTACAGACACCGCGGTGACGGCGGCGGCCATGAGACCGGCTGCACTCCTGGCTACTTGAAAAGGCCGTTGACTCAGTGGCCGTCATGGGTCTGGATCACCACCGGCCCTGGACTGTGTGGGAGTTGAGCAGGCAGGGTTCTGACACCTGGTGCTGTTTGTACGTTAATTCAGGGGCCTAATTGAAGAAAGCGCAGACTACTGGTCAGAGCATCTAGGCTGGCAGAAACCGTCTGCCTAAGGTGGCCGAACAAATGTGGGCGGGGTAAAACCGGCCCCCCCAGCGTCTCTGCGCATCTCTTTCCTGCACCCTTAAAGGTCATTAGAATCTATAACACTTCAAATGCTGGGGCTCAGGCGGACGAGCAGTGAGGGAAGAGCCCTGGGGACAGTCAACCTCACCTGGAGGCTGCTGGGGAGAAGTTCTGCCCCTCCCCCCGGGTATGAGGCCTCCCGACTCAGCACGAAGCAGTTACAGAAGCGGGGTCTGCACCCTCAGCGCCCCAACAATGAGGAATGGGACAAAAGGCAGAGGAGGGGTTTGTCACCGGCAGAGCCCATGAAAAAATCCTGGGAGATAAAAATAGAATCCGGGCAATAAAGTAAAGTCTAACGTTTATTCCTTTGTGCTTTGTCTAATTTCACTTGCTCCTAGGTTTCCACATGCAGAGGTCCCACACCCGGCACTTCAGAACCTATTTCCTGGTGCAAAATGGCTGGGCCGACACCTCAGCTCGCGGGGCCCCATGCAGACTCTGCGACATGGAGCCTGAGCTCCAGCCAACCCGGCCCTCGAGACTCCGCCCCTTCCGTCCCGCTGATGCTGCCTGGATCCCCACACAGCAGCCCCGCCCACAGCCCTCGGGGGAGCGCACGCTCTCACCTCTCCCCGTTCTCTGATCAGAATCTAAAGTTTCCTTTGCTTCTGAACCAAACTCAGTCTCGTTCTCTTGGCTCCAATGACACGGGGCAGGGGACCCTTGTTGGGGCCCACTCTGCAGGATCAGTGACAGAAATTGAGAACATTGTAACTTCAATGAACAGATGTGTGAGCCAAACTGTAATTAACCTAGAGCCGTGTATAAGGCTCAGGTAAAATAAGATGTTTCCAACACTTCCATTTGATATTTCCATCACTTTAGTATAGGCAAGTTCAGTGAAGGGGATTGTCTTATTTGTCAGGTCAACATTGGAGAAATGAAGTGATTTCTTTCCAAGGATGTACATCGAATAATCTTGACTGAAGCTTCAATATAGTTTTGAATGCTTTTCCATTGAAAATGATACCTCTCTTTCAGCTCCCCCATTTCTGAGAAGCATAAAATCTTATAATTTATTATTACCAAAGGGGAAAGGTGCAGGGAGGGATAAATGAACAGTTTGGGATTAACACGTACACACTGCTATGTATAAATAGATCATCAACACAGAACTACTGTACAGCACAGGGAACTACACTCAATATTTTGTAATACCTAGAAGCGGAAATAATCTGAAAACGAATAGATATTTTTATTGACATCATCTATCAATGACAGATACAATGTACCCTAAGGGAGGCCGATGGTCAGCGCTTCTGACCCTGAAGACTTTAATCATCTTAAGTTCGGACTCTGCCTACTGCCCAAGGCCCTTAATGAACATACGTGTAGCCATAGCGTAAAATTCCCCAGTTTAGGGTTCAGGGAGACACTGATTTGGAAACATCCCTGGTGTTCTCTTACCATGCACGGGACCCTTCCTACAGCTAAAACATGACTCTGACACCCAGAAGGTGGTACACCATTTGATCGGGAAGAGTTTGGAAAAGGCATCTCATCTCCTCATCTCCAGGGAGTCGGGTTCACCCCTCCAGCGTCTTTCCTAACAATCTCCCCACTTGGGGATGTCAGCACCTTCAACCTCCTGTTGCGCACAGTTTGGAATTTGTCCAGAGGATGAAGCGGAAGGATGAGAAACAATGAGAGAAAAGTCCTAGGTGTTCGGACAGGCACATGTCACTCTCATTTCCAATCAGGAAGACGAAATGACCAAAGGCTAAGATTGCCCATGGAAAAAGAATACGGTTTGAGGAAATCCCACTATTTTGTGGCCAGTTCCAAAAAACACAAGTTGAAAAATGGAACTCGGGATCACTAAAATTCACGAAACTGCAGAGTTGAAAATATCTATCATTGAAAAATGTCTTGAGGGAAGTCACCGAAAAGGAATTGTAAACAAGGGAGAATGGCAGGAAAGGGATTTGAAGAGGTAAAAAGGACTCATCATGAAAGCACAAAAAAGGGGCTGAACATCGCCAACGGTGCAGTTAGCCAAAAAGGGCGTATGCTTTTTTCCTGAATATATTCAAGAAAAGGGCATACACCCTTTTTAGCCAACCAAACAGGTGGGCATTGCAAATCAATACTACAAAAAGTATCACACTTCGCATCAGTCAGAAGAGCCATCCTCATAAAGTGTAAACACCAGAAATGCAGGACAGGGCGAGGAGTGAAGGGAGCCCTGTGAGGCTGATAGTGGAAATGTAAATTGCCAACGGGCACACTGAAGAAGTGTACTGTGTTTACTAAAACATCTAAACAGATGAGCTACAGAGCATAGGGCACTTGCACTCATGGGCGAATATCTTGGGAAAAACAAAAATCGTCAGGATACAGGCACCCCAACGTTTACCGCCTCTCTGTTTAAAAGAGCCTCGACTTGGATAAAACCTAAATATACCTGGAAGGAAAAAATGGATAAAAGAGATGTGGTACATATGTAGAGTGGAATATAACTCAGCCAGGAAATCAATGAAATAAGGCCAGTTGCATCAACTCAGGAGGAGTTATGTAAGATCATTCTAGGTAACATAAGTCAGAAAGAAAAAGACACATATCGTAAGATATAACTTAAAGGTAGAATCAACAATGGCTACACATGAAACAAATTACAAAACAGAAACATAGTCAAATATGTAGAAAACACACATAAGGCTGCCAAAGGGGAAAGGTGGGGAGGGGTGAGGCATTATCCAGGAGGTTGAAATTAGCAAAGATACCGTTCCAAATACCAAATTGATAATAGACGAGGCCTACACAGAACCTCAAAGAACTGCACTCAGCACACTCAAGTCACCAGAAAAAATTCTATACGACTGTTAAGAATCTGAAAAAGAATTTATTGATGTCTGTTTCTACGTGAATCAAGTGGATGTAGAACAGCAACAAACAGCGTTGAAAATCAGCTGTAACCAATATAACAATAGTAGAAAAAGACAGTGACAGACATAAAAACCCTTATAACTTTTGCTCAGGGGCTATGATGCAACATGGATTGAACACACCTAGACACACAGCAGGATGAGACATAAGGTTGGACACTCTTGGGACTGAGAGGATTGGTGAGGTTGAGTGAGCAAATGCAGACCCTTTAAAGTAATACTGTGTGCTACCCATTCCATGGGTCCCAACTCTCCAGGTGCAACGCAACCTCCCTACAGCTAAAAGCTGCATGGGAAGCCCAGAGGATGATACACCGTGTGATCATGAAAGGTTTCGACAGCGCACCTCATTTTTCATCTCCTGGTGCTCGGGTTCACCATTCCAGCCGCTTTACTAACAATCTCCCCACTTGGAGAATCAGCACCTTTAACCTCCTGTTTCGAACAGTTTGCAATATGTGCCGAGGATGAACGGGAAAAGGGGGAACCAATGAGAGACTCGCTGGAGGTGTTTGGTCGGGCACATGTTACTCTCATTTCCCATCACGAAGAAGAATTCACCAAAGGCTCAGCCTGACGCCCCGAAACCAGGATAGGGCCTGAGGCGATGCTGTGGTTTTCTGGGCCAGCTCACAAAAAGGGCAGTTGAAACATGGAGCTCAGGGGCACTGCAACTCACAAACCTGCACAGTGATAAATGACAACTACCATCCAAAAATACATTGAGTTAAGGCAACGAAGAGGATTTGAAAGCAAGGCAGAATTGCAGGAAACAGATTTCAAGAGGTAGATTGGAGTTTCCTTGAAAGCACATGAAAAGCGGCAGAACTTGGACAATGATGCAGTTGGCCAAAAAGGGAGTATGTGTTCCTTCCTGAATATATTCAGGTAAAAAAGCATACACACGTTTTGGCCAACCAAGCAAGCTGGGAGAGCAAATCAGCACTACAAAGAAGTCTCACTTCCCCCCGGTCAAAACGGCCATCTGAAAAAAGTGTAAAAAACCACAAATGCAGGACAGGCCATGGAGAACAGGAAACCTTGTTATGCTGACGGGCGGGATGAAAATTGCCGCAGACACTCTACAAAAGTGTATGGTGTTTCCTAAAACATCTAAACAACAGAGCTACAGAGCATAGGGCACTTCCACTCATGGGCGTATATCTTGGGAAGACTAAAAATCAACAAGACACAGGCACCCCAAAGCTTAGGGCTGCTCTGTTTACAAGAACCTCGACTTCGGTACCCGTTCCATATCCCAGGAAAGAGAAAAATGGATACAGAAGTTGTGAAACTTATGTACAATGGAATATCACTCAGCCATGAAATCAATGTCATAAGGCTAGTAGCAGCATAATGAGTGGATTTAGGTACGATAATTCAAAGTGAAAAAGGTCACACAGAAAAAGAAATTTATCAAAACATATCACTTATAGAGGGAATGTAAACATGGCTACAAAGAACTGAATTAAAACAGAACAGAGTCACGCTTTTAGAAAACACACTTATGCCTGCTTCAGGGGAAAGGTGAGGGGGGGTTTTCATAAAACAAGAGTTTGAAATTAGCACAGATACCGTTCCAAAAACCAAATATGTAATAGACAAGACCTACTCCTTGCTCAATGAACTGGACTCAACAGCTCCTATTCATCGCAGAAGAAAAATTCCAGCCCTTGTTTCTCAGGAGCTCTGGGGTCTACCTGCGAGGTAAACTTAACACACCTGGCACAAGGCGGCCATCCCGGGTTTCACATCAACATGATCTCAGGCACAAACCTCCTGGCTTTTCCATTGTGTCTTTAAGTTACTTGTTGAAACAACTGCACAACTATGACAAAGATATAAAATCAGGCATCTTCTGCCCCAGTGCCTGCTCATAAATGATTTTCTGCCACTTTAATGATAAAGATAGAACATTTCAACATTCTGCTGCCCTTATTATTTGTCATTTTTCTTGATATTTCTATTGAATACTCTTTCAATATTTTAACAATGGAACATTTATTTACCTTGTTCCAGACCCAGCCTGTAGTGGTAAAGGTTTTGTTGTTATATTTCTATTATGTTTCCTTTAAAAATCATTATGCTATTTAACTGGATTAAGTCAATTCTACAGGCATTTATCTTATGATATTGATGAAATTAATACATAGAGGGCAGTAGTACAAGTTGATTGTACTCCAGAGCCTCTATTAGCACAGTTAAGTAAGTATAACTATTATCTATATGTAAACCAAAGTACATGCCAAGTGAGACTCTCCGACGCTTCTTCACTGTCTGCCCCTCAAGCCTGTGAGAAATGGAATATTTCTTGCCATCTCAGTAAACAAAAGATGCCACAGTCATCCTCTCCAATGTGAGCGGGCAGGCCCTGAGGAACTCAGGATGTGCAATTACAGAATGCAGGCCCCAGAGAGCTGAGGTGCATATCAAAGGAAGGAATTCGTGAGCCTGACTCCGGCATCTTCGCATAAGGAAAGCCCTGCATTCCTGTAGAACCTGGGAGAGCAGGTTCTCCTTAGCTGACAATCACCTTTTCCCGTCCCCCATCACCTGCGCCAGCCCCCCGCCCTGTCCCCTCCCCCCCCCCCGGTGCTTTAGCTCAGGGACGAAGGGGCGCACAGGGCCTCGGCTGAACAAGAGGCCTGGGAGCCTCGGGAGGAACTTTCGCCGCTTTCCCCGCCGTCGGGAGGAGGGTCGCTGACGCTGCGGCCGGACCCTGCGCCTCCCTCGCCCCGTGTCCCCTCAGGACGTTCAGCCGCCCTCTCCCCACGCCCCCCGGGCCCCGCGAGCCAGGCCGAGGGCAGGGCCGAGAGGAGGGGCCGAAGTTCCCCGGGACCAGACCCCGAGGCCGCTCGTTCTGCACAGCAGCGGCGGGTGGCCGCGAAACCCTTCCCCTCAGAAGCTGCTCTTGCGCGGCCGCCCGGGCACCAGACCCACTTACCCGGCCCGCCGTCCCCACGACTGTCGCGGCTTCGGCCGCCGGGGCCCCTCCGCAGCCGGCAGCGTCAGTGAGGCCGCCCTCCCCTTGGGCTCCGGGGCAGCTCCGTGACGGCGGAGGGAAGAGACCCCGAGCCGGGAGCTCCAGCTCTGAGGAAACGCGGGCTCCGTTCCGGGCGCAGTGGGTGGGGCCGTTCTGCCCCGAGGCCTCCTGGGAGGGGGCGGGGCGCCGGGGGAGGAGCCGCCAGGAGCTCAGGGCCCCGTCGGGGGGCCTGGAGGGGCGGCCCGGCCTGAGGGCCCCGCCCACTGTGGCCGCAGCACAGGCCTTTTACCTGCAATCCTACACAAAAAGTCAGAAAGATACACACGGTCTACAGTGAATGTTCACAAATGGTGGTTGCTGCTGTGCTTACTATCCTATTAAACGTGGGAAATCCATAACACACTTGAAGTTAGAAGTTAACTATGAATGTTTACCTTTCCTTATTATGTCTCTGCTATTCACAATTGTCGTTAATGAATCAGAGACTGTGGCATCACTAGTTAAAAATGAGCTCGTTTAAAAAATAGAACTCAGGCCCACCGGCCCTACTGTATCAGAATCTGCAATTTTACACTCTCTCCAGTGTACTTGTGGACCCATGAATAGTTGAAAGATACATTTCTACCTCGACATGTCTTTTCTGTCTGAGAAATACGCACATTTTATCCAGTTTGATATAAATAAAACACTCAAAAATGCATATGTCCGTGTTGAAACCACCATTTTATCATTTCTTTTCCAGATGACTATAGTCTCTATACTAGTTTTATGGATCACATGACATACTCTTTTTTGTAGTTAGAAATAGAGAAAGTTACTTTGTGAAAAAAAATATATATGTATATATATATATTAGTGGATGATTGAAGACACTCTTCTAAATTAAAACCAGTTCTCTTAATTTGCTCTTTTCTTCTTGCGTCACATTATGAACTCTTCCCGTGGCCAAATGTCATGTGTACTTTTAATTTCAGGGACTGCTGACATCCCAGGATGTGCCCATAGATTTCTCTCAAGAGAACTGGGAATGCCTGGACCGAGATCAATGGGAATTGTACAGGGATGTGATGTGACAAAAGTATAGGATCATGCTCTCCTTGAGTGAGGACACCTTCCTTCCAGAATTCCTTATCCACCCACAGGGTTTAGAGGCCTTCATTTGTAGAATGTCTCCTGGAATGTTCTGCTTCCTACAATAGGGTTTCAGATTGCAACGATTCAGGAAATATTGGGAGTTTGTGGGTATAATTTATGTTGTTCTTTGCAAACTGCAGCCTCCTTTATAATATACTTTGTAACTGCTTGGGATGTGTCTATATGAACAGTGTACTATATGCTTCTGTTATAGTCCTTACAATATTTTATTCTCTTATTATCTGTAACAATCTTCCATGGATTCTTTGGGCTTAAGGTGTATTAAAAGGGAGACGGCGATTCTGGGACTTCCCTGGTGATGCAGTGGTTAAGACTGCGCCTGCCAATTCAGGGGACACGGGTTCGATCCCTAGTCTGGGAAGATCCCACGTGCAACGGAGCAACTAACCCAGTGGGCCACAACTACTGAGCCTGCGTGCCACAACTACTGAAGCTGGTGCACCTTGAGCCCGTGTGCCATTCATTTTTAGAGAATAAAATCACCTCTGAGTGATTACAATTTAGACCAGCTAGTCAAAATTCTTTATCACCTGTTCTTCTCAAACACTGATCAATGGAACAAGTTTTACTAGGGATAAGAGTGTAATTGTATTCTAGAGTTCATATCGGCAATATGGTTTTTGACCTTGATGCTGGATCACGACATTTCAATGGTATAACTGCTATTAATTGTCTCTTTGTTCAATGATTAAAGTCTCACATGATCTGAGTTCAGACTGGAGCCATCCTGCTTGGTTTCTGTCTATTGCAGATTTCTTCCAGTATGAAAGGACAAGAGCAATACGGCTTACTTTACACAATGTCTTCAAACTAAATGATGACATAATCTACATTCAATTAATTTATACATACCCTACTGTAGAGCAGGGTTTGTTACGGTGGCAGAGCCCGGTAATTATGTAAAACTGAAACTTTTATCTGCACTGGTTCAAGTCCTCTTCCTAAGAATATGTTTATAATCAACACTCTTTCACAAGTTACCCAATTTAATTCACCATAGCATTCCTCATATTAACTAAATGGAAAATCCTAAGCTATATACAAATCCAGAAAGGGCCAAAAATCATCTGCCCACATGGATTATTACAACCCATTGCTGAGGCATTCAAATTACTTATTAAAGACCCACTATGTCCATCAACAGCATCAATTTATATATTATTGCCCCAATGCTAGCCTTAACCCTGGCTCTCACAACATGAATTCCTCTTCCCATATCTTAGCCACTAATTAATATAAATGTAGGCATACTCTTTATATTAGCCATATCACACCTAGCCATTTATTCCATCCTCAGTTCTGGATGAGCTTCACATTCACCATACTCACTCACTGGAGCTCTAGGGACAGTAGCATAGACAATCTCATATGAAGTAATGTAGCAGTTATTCTATTCTCAGTCTTACTGATAAATGGATCATTTACACTTTCAACAGTAATTATTACACAGGAACACCTATGACTATTTTCTTCTGACCCCTACTCAGAATTTTATTATCTCCGCAGTAGCAGAAATTCAATGAAGCCTCACTTGATTCAACAGAAGTAGAATCAAAACCTGTATATGACTTCAATGTAGAAGATGTAGCAGGCCCATTCACCTCTTCCTTGCTAGACAATATGTCAATTTCCTTATAATAAACATTTCCACAACAATCCATTTGTAGGAGCATTCGACAATCCCTAGGTGCCAGAATTATATGCACCCCAAGTCATCATTAAAACACATCTAACAATCTCCTTTCTATGAATTTGAGCATCCTACCCACAATTTTGATATGATCAACGTCTACATCTCGTATAAAAATTTTTTTCTACTAACATTAGCCCGATGTATATGAGAGTTTTCACCACCTGTCATCATACCAGGCAACCCACCACAAACTTAAGAAATATGTCTGACAAAAGAGTTACTGTGATAGAGTAAATTATAGAGGTTTCAATGCTCTTATTCCTGGAATTGAATTCTTCCTAAGAATTTTATATTCTCCATGTTACCACATTACAGCACATGCTATATACTAAGGTTCACTAGGTAAGCTTCAGGCCCATACCCCCAACATGTTGTCGTAGATCCTTCCTGTACTAATAAACTCTCATTGTTTTTACTATCATTCTACTGACCATTATCACAGGAAATATAATTGTATAAGAAGCTCACACTGGTTAATGGTATCCCCATTCTAATAAAAAACACAAACCCATAAGCTACAGAAGCATCCAACAAATATTTCCTAAAACAATCCACCACACCAATACTACTTATAATGGCTAGTATCATTAATCTAATATACTCTGGTCATGGAACACAATGAATAACAAAAATCTTTCATCCAGCAGCATCCACCCTCATGACAATCGCCCTTGTCACAAAAGTAGGACTTTCCCCATTTCACTTCTGAGTGCCTCACGTCACACAAGGCGTCCCATGAACAGCAGGCCTGATGCTATTAATATGACAAAAGTGCACCCCTGTCACTTTTATACCACATGTCACCATCCATCAACCTAAATATACTATTAATCATAGTGATATTATAAATCATAGCTGGAGGCTGAGGGAGATTTAGTCAGACTCACCTGGAAAAAATTAAACCCTCCTCATCAAGTGCCCATATAGGATGAATAACAGCCGTTATAAAGTATATTCCGATTATAACAATCCTAAACATACTAATTTATATCATAACAGTACTCTCTTCTTATTATTTATGCCCAGAGCATGGACTACAAGAGTGTCATTATCACACACATGAGGTAAAACACCTCCCATCACAATCCTTTTCCTCACCATTATAGTATCATTAGGACATAGTCCATCACTATCAGGGTTTTTACCCAAATGAATACTTATCCAAGAGATAACGAAAATGACAACATCATTCTACCAACATTAATAGCCATCACAGCAGTGCTCAGCATATATTTCTACTTGCAGCTAACATACTCCACATCACTAACTGTATTCCCTTCATGAAACAACACAAAAACAAAGCACATTGAACATTCAAAGAAATAACCTTCCTATCATTACTAATCATAAAACCCAGACAATTACTCCACATAACACCCATTCCATCCGTGCTGGACTAGGAATTTAGGTTAGTTCAGACCAAGAGCTTTCATAACCCAAAACAAGTAAAATTTACTTAATTTCTAAAAATAAGGATTGAAAGACTTCATCCTACATCAATTGAATGTAAAGCAAACATTGTAGTTAAGCCAAATCTTTACGAGACTGATGAGTTTTAACCCCAGGAAACTTTAGTTAACAGGCAAATCCTCTAGTCAACTGGCTTCAATCTGCTTCTTCTTCATTTGAGAAAGAAAAAAAGAAAAAAGGCAGGAAAATCTCTGGCAGAATTGAAGCTGCTTCTCTGAAATTACAATTCAATTTGTTGATTCACCACAGGGTTTGTGAGAAAGAGGGCTCAATCTCTGTCTTCAGATTTACAGTCGAATGCTAGCTCAGTCATTTTACCTCTGTTCATACACTGTTGATTATTTTCAACAAATCACAAAGATATCGGCATCTTATAATTACTATTTGGTGCTTGAGCTGGAGTAGCAGGCAGCACCTTAAGAATATTAATCCAGGCTGAGCTATGCTAACCTGGAGCGCTACTTGGAGATGCACAAATCTGTAACGTGGTCATAACAGTCCCTGCATTTGTAATAATTTTCTTTATTGTTGTACCCCTTATATTGCAGGGTTTGAAAACTCACTTGGGCCACTAATAACTCGCACACCTGAGGTAGCATTTCCCCGAGTAAACCATGTAAATTTTTGACTACTTCCCCCATCGTTCTTACTCCTACTCATATCACCAATAGTAGAAGCTTGTTCTGGTACCAGTGGACCGTGTATTCAGCTCTAGCCTGCAACCTGGCCCACGCAGGAGCCTCTGTCGACATAACCATTTCCTCCTTACATTTATCAGGTGTCTCCTCAATTCTTGGTGCTATTGCTTTTATTACTATAGTCTTTCATACAAAACCAGCAGTCATACCCCAATACCAAACACCATTATTTGTTTAATCTTCACCAACTATAGCCATATTACTATAATTACCACTCTCAGTCCGAGCAGCCAGAATTGCCATACTCTTAAGAGATAGAAATCTCAACACTACTTTCTCTGACCCTGCAGGAGGAGGCCGAATCCTATACCAACACCTATTTTGATTCTTTGGTCACCCTGAAGTCTGTATTCATGGCCTACCAGGGTTTGTTATAAATTCACACATCATTACACACTATTTAGGACAAAAGGTGCCTTTCAGCTATTTGGGAATAGTATGAGTCATGCCCACTGGCTTTTTAGGATTTCTCTTGTGGGCCCATCATATATTTACCATAGGGAGAGCTGTCCACTCAGGAGCATACTTTGCAAAAGCTACCATAATTGCTTCTATCCCTACAGGAGTGTGCTTTCTCTGGTTGCAGTGAGCAGTAGCGACTCTACGCTGCGGTGCATTGCCTTTTCACTGAAAAGGCTTTCTTTATTGCAGAGCATGGCTTTCACGCTCTAGAGGGCAGGCTCAGTAGTTGTGGCACATGGGCTTTTTGCTCCACGGCAGGTGGAATATTCCCACACGATGGCTCGAACCCGTGTCCCCTGCATTGGCAGGCAAATTCTTAACCACTGCACCACCAGGGAAGTCCCTGGTTAGCAACTGTTCACGGAGGTAATATTATATGACCTCCAATATATTATGAGTTTTAGGCTTTAGTTTTTCTTTTTACAGTAGGAGGTTTCACAGGAATCATCTTAGTGAACTCATCCCCGGACACTATCCTCCAGGATACATACTATGTAGCAGCACACTTCCATGATCTAATGTCCATGGGAGCGGGCTTCACTATTACGGGAGGCTTCCTACACGGATTCCCACTATTCTCAGGTTACACAGTGAACTCAGCATGAGCAAAAAGTCACTTCACGCGTATATTTGTAGTAGTAAATATGACTTCCCGCAGCACTTTCTGGCCTCTCAGGAATGTCATTACTTTAGTCTCACTACTCGGAGGCACACACAACATGAAATATTGTGTCTTTTGGCTCACTCATCTCAATAGCAGCAGTAATGCTAATCATAATCTTCATACTTTGAAAAGCATTTGCATCTAAACAAGAAGGCTAAGCACTAGAAACTGATACTCCTAACCTAGAATTGTTACATAAATGCCCTCCACCATATCCTATGTTTCAAGATCCTACCTATGTAAATATAAAATAAGGAAGGTCTCAAGTCCTTTTCAACCACTTTCAAGCCAACACCATAACAATTATGTCTTTCTCAATAAATGAGAGAAAAGTAAAAAGTGATGTAGCTTTGTCAAACTTAAATCAGAGGCTAAAATCCTGTATATCACGAAGGCATATCAATTTCACCTAGGATCTCAAGATATAACATCACCGATTATGGAAGAACATTTACATTCTCATCATCACACATTAATAGTGATTTTTGAAACTAGTTCTCTATATTATTTCTCTAACATTGACAACTAAACTAACTCATATACATATAATAGATGCACAGGTAGAGAAAATGTGAACAATTTATCAGCCATTATTGTAATCTTAATTGCTCTATCATCATTGTGAATCCTTTACATGATACATGAAATCAATAACTCTTCCCAAACCATAAAATCGATGGGTCAGTAATGATACTGAAGCTACAAATACACAGATTATGAAGATTTAAATGTTGGCTCCTCTGTAATCCCCACATCAGGGCTAAAACCAGGAGAATAATGACTAATAGAAGTCAACAACCACGGAGTTAGAGAGAGTCATAGAATATTAGTTTCATCTGAAATTGTTGTACACTCCTGAGCTGTTCCTTCTCAGGCCTAAAAAGGTCTGCTATCCCAGGACGCCTAAATTAAAGAATCCTAATACCAACAGGACCAGGCCTATGTTGTAGACAAGAGAGCTCATTTTCCTGAGTTCAAAGACAGGCCAGAGGGATATGGCTGAGATGAGGGGT